>NW_024543359.1:0-248604 GCF_018167655.1 Microtus oregoni
GTGCTCAGTACTCGGGGTGCTGGGTGCTCAGTGCTCAGGGTGCTCAGTGCTCAGTACTCAGTGCTCAGGGTGCTCAGTGCTCAGTGCTCAAGGTGCTGGGTGTTCAGTACTCAGGGTGCTGGGTGCTCAGTACTGAGGGTGCTGGGTGCTCAGTGCTCAGGGTGCTGGGTGCTCAGTGCTCGGGGTGCTCAGTACTCAGGGTGCTGTGTGTTCAGTGCTCAGGGTACTGGGTGCTCAGTACTCAGGGTGCTCGGTGCTTAGTACTCAGGGTGCTGGGTGCTCAGTACTCCGGGTGCTGGGTGCTCAGTGCTCGGGGTGCTCGGAGCTCAGTACTGAGGGTGCTGGGTGCTCAGTGATCGGGGTGATCGGTGCTCAGTACTCAGGGTGCTGGGTGCTCAGTGCTCGGGGTGCTCGGTGCTCAGTACGTTGGGTGCTCACTACTCAGGGTCCTGGGTGCTCAGTGCTCAGTGTGCTGGGTGCTCAGTGTTCAGGGTGCTGGGTGCTCAGTGCTCAGGGTGCTGGGTGCTCAGTCCTCAGGGTGCTGGGTGCTCAGTGCTCAGGGTGCTGGGTGCTCAGTACTCAGGGTGCTGGGTGCTCAGTACTTGGGGTGCTGGGTGCTCAGTACTCAGGGTGCTGGGTGCTCAGTACTCAGGGTGCTGGGTGTTCAGTACTCGGGGTGCTGGGTTCTCAGTACTCAGGGTGCTGGGTGCTCAGTACTCGGGGTGCTGGGTGCTCAGTGCTCAGGGTGCTGGGTGCCCAGTGCTCGGGGTGCTGGGTGCTCAGTGCTCCGGGTGCTCCGTGCTCAGTGCTTGGTGTGCTGGTTGCTCAGTGCTCAGTACTCAGGGTGCTGGGTGCTCAGTGCTCAGGGTGCTGGGTGCTCAGTGCTCGGGGTGCTGGGTGCTCAGTACTCAGGGTGCTGGGTGCTCAGTACTCCGGGTGCTGGGTGCTCAGTGCTCGGGGTGCTCGGTGCTCAGTGCTCAAGGTGCTGGGTGCTCAGTACTCAGGGTGCTCATTGCTCAGGGTGCTGGGTGCTCAGTGTTCAGGGTGCTCGGTGCTCGGGGCGCTGGGTGCTCAGTGCTCGGGGTGCTCGGAGCTCAGTACTCAGGGTGCTGGGTGCTCAGTACTCGGGGTGCTCGGTGCTCAGTACTCAGGGTGCTGGTGCTCAGTGCTCGGGGTGCTCGGTGCTCAGTACGTTGGGTGCTCACTACTCAGGGTGCTGGGTGCTCAGTGCTCAGGGTGCTGGGTGCTCAGTACTCAGGGTGCTGGGTGCTCAGTGCTCGGGGTGCTGGGTGCTCAGTGCTCAGGGTGCTGGGTGCTAAGTACTCAGGGTGCTGGGTGTTCAGTACTCGGGGTGCTGGGTTCTCAGTACTCAGGGTGCTGGGTGCTCAGTACTTGGGTTGCTGGGTGCTCAGTGCTCAGGGTGCTGGGTGCTCAGTGCTCGGGGTGCTGGTTGCTCAGTTCTCAGTACTCAGGGTGCTGGGTGCTCAGTGCTCAGGGTGCTGGGTGCTCAGTGCTCGGGGTGTTGGGTTCTAAGTACTCAGGGTGCTGGGTGCTCAGTACTCCGGGTGCTGGGTGCTCAGTTCTCGGGGTGCTCAGTGCTCATTGCTCATGGTGCTGGGTGTTCAGTATTCAGGGTGCTGGGTGCTCAGTACTCAGGGTGCTGGGTGCTCACTACTCTGTGTGCTGGGTGCTCAGTGCTCAGGGTGCTGGGTGCTCAGTACTCAGGGTGCTGGGTGCTCAGTGCTCGGGGTGCTGGGTGCTCAGTGCTCAGGGTGCTGCTTGCTCAGTACTCAGGGTGCTCGGTGCTTAGTACTCAGGGTGCTCGGTGCTCGGGTTGCTGGGTGCTCAGTGCTCGGGGTGCTAGGTGCTCAGTACTCAGAGTGCTGGGTGCTCAGTACTCAGGGTACTGGGTGCTCAGTACTCAGGTGCTGGGTGCTCAGTGCTCAGGGTGCTGGGTGCTCAGTGCTCGGGGTGCTGGGTGCTCAGTGCTCAGTACTCAGGTTGCTGGGTGCTCAGTGCTCAGGGTGCTGGGTGCTCAGTGCTCAGTACTCAGGGTGCTGGGTGCTCAGTGCTCAGGGTGCTGGGTGCTCAGTGCTCAGGGTGCTGGGTGCTCAGTGCTCAGGGTGCTGGGTACACAGTGCTCAGGGTGCTGGGTTCCCAGTACTCAGGGAGCTCAGTGCTCAGTACTCGGGGTGCTGGGTGCTCAGTGCTCAGGGTGCTCAGTGCTCAGTACTCGGGGTGCTGTGTGCTCAGTGCTCCGGGTGCTCAGTGCTCAGTGCTCGTGGTGCTGGGTGGTCAGTGCTCGGGGCGCTGGGGGCTCAGTGCTCGGTGTGCTGGGTGCTCAGTACTCGGGGTGCTGGGTGCTCAGTGCTCAGGGTGCTCAGTGCTCAGTACTCAGTGCTCAGGGTGCTCAGTGCTCAGTGCTCAAGGTGCTGGGTGTTCAGTACTCAGGGTGCTGGGTGCTCAGTACTGAGGGTGCTGGGTGCTCAGTGCTCAGGGTGCTGGGTGCTCAGTGCTCGGGTGCTCAGTACTCAGGGTGCTGTGTGTTCAGTGCTCAGGGTACTGGGTGCTCAGTACTCAGCGTGCTCGGTGCTTAGTACTCAGGGTGCTGGGTGCTCAGTACTCCGGGTGCTGGGTGCTCAGTGCTCGGGGTGCTCGGAGCTCAGTACTGAGGGTGCTGGGTGCTCAGTGCTTGGGGTGCTCGGTGCTCAGTACGTTGGGTGCTCACTACTCAGGTTCCTGGGTGCTCAGTGCTCAGTGTGCTGGGTGCTCAGTGCTCAGGGTGCTGAGTGCTCAGTGCTCAGGGTGCTGGGTGCTCAGTCCGCAGGGTGCTGGGTGCTCAGTGCTCAGGGTGCTGGGTGCTCAGTACTCAGGGTGCTGGGTGCTCAGTACTTGGGGTGCTGGGTGCTCAGTACTCAGGGTGCTGGGTGCTCAGTACTCAGGGTGCTGGGTGTTCAGTACTCGGGGTGCTGGGTTCTCAGTACTCAGGGTGCTGGGTGCTCAGTACTCGGGGTGCTGGGTGCTCAGTGCTCAGGGTGCTGGGTGCCCAGTGCTCGGGGTGCTGGGTGCTCAGTGCTCAGGGTGCTGGGTGCTCAGTGCTCGGTGTGCTGGTTGCTCAGTGCTCAGTACTCAGGGTGCTGGGTGCTCAGTGCTCAGGGTGCTGGGTGCTCAGTGCTCGGGGTGCTGGGTGCTCAGTACTCAGGGTGCTGGGTGCTCAGTACTCCGGGTGCTGGGTGCTCAGTTCTCGGGGTGCTCGGTGCTCAGTACTCAGTGCTCAGGGTGCTCAGTGCTCAGTACTCAGGGTGCTGGGTGCTCAGTGCTCAGGGTGCTGTGTGCTCAGTGCTCAGGGTGCTGGGTGCTCAGTGCTCAGGGTGCTGGGTAATCAGTGCTCAGGGTGCTGGGTGCTCAGTACTCAGGGTGCTGGGTGCTCAGTGGTCGCGGTGCTGGGTGCTCAGTGCTCGGGGTGCTATGTGCTCAGTGGTCGCGGTGCTGGGTGCTCAGTGCTCGGGGTGCTCGGTGCTCAGTACTCAGGGTGCTGGGTGCTCAGTGCTCGAGGTGCTCAGTACTCAGGGTGCTGTGTGTTCAGTGCTCAGGGTGCTGGGTGCTCAGTACTCAGGGTGCTCGGTGCTTAGTACTCAGGGTGCTGGGTGCTCAGTACTCCGGGTGCTGGGTGCTCAGTGCTCGGGGTGCTCGGTGCTCAGTGCTAAAGGTGCTGGGTGCTCAGTACTCAGGGTGCTCATTGCTCAGGGTGCTGGGTGCTCAGTGCTCAGGGTGCTCGGTGCTCGGGGCGCTGGGTGCTCAGTGCTCGGGGTGCTCGGAGCTCAGTACTCAGGGTGCTGGGTGCTCAGTACTCGGGGTGCTCGGTGCTCAGTACTCAGGGTGCTGGGTGCTCAGTGCTCGGGGTGCTCGGTGCTCAGTACGTTGGGTGCTCACTACTCAGGGTGCTGGGTGCTCAGTGCTCAGGGTGCTGGGTGCTCAGTACTCAGGGTGCTGGGTGCTCAGTGCTCGGGGTGCTGGGTGCTCAGTGCTCAGGGTGCTGGGTGCTCAGTACTCAGGGTGCTCGGTGCTTAGTACTCAGGGTGCTTGGTGCTCGCGGTGCTGGGTGCTCAGTGCTCGGGGTGCTAGGTGCTCAGTACTCAGAGTGCTGGGTGCTCAGTACTCAGGGTACTGGGTGCTCAGTACTCGGGTGCTGGGTGCTCAGTGCTCAGGGTGCTGGGTGCTCAGTGCTCGGGGTGCTCGGTGCTCAGTGCTCAGTACTCAGGGTGCTGGGTGCTCAGTGCTCGGGGTGCTGGGTGCTCAGTGCTCAGTACTCAGTGTGCTGGGTGCTCAGTGCTCAGGGTGCTGGGTGCTCAGTGCTCAGGGTGCTGGGTGCTCAGTGCTCAGGGTGCTGGGTACACAGTGCTCAGGGTGCTGGGTTCCCAGTACTCAGGGAGCTCAGTGCTCAGTACTCGGGGTGCTGGGTGCTCAGTGCTCAGGGTGCTCAGTGCTCAGTACTCGGGGTGCTGTGTGCTCAGTGCTCCGGGTGCTCATTGCTCAGTGCTCGGGGTGCTGGGTGGTCAGTGCTCGGGGCGCTGGGGGCTCAGTGCTCGGTGTGCTGGGTGCTCAGTACTCGGGGAGCTGGGTGCTCAGTGCTCAGGGTGCTCAGTGCTCAGTACTCAGTGCTCAGGGTGCACAGTGCTCAGTGCTCAGGGTGCTGGGTGTTCAAAACTCAGGGTGCTGGGTGCTCAGTACTCAGGGTGCTGGGTGCTCAGTGCTCAGGGTGCTCAGTGCTCAGTGCTAAGTGCTCAGGGTGCACAGTGCTCAGTGCTCAGGGTGCTGGGTGTTCAAAACTCAGGGTGCTGGGTGCTCAGTACTCAGGGTGCTGGGTGCTCAGTGCTCAGGGTGCTGGGTGCTCATTGCTCGGGGTGCTCAGTACTCAGGGTGCTGTGTGTTCAGTGCTCAGGGTACTGGGTGCTCAGTACTCAGGGTGCTCGGTGCTTAGTACTCAGGGTGCTGGGTGCTCAGTACTCCGGGTGCTGGGTGCTCAGTGCTCGGGGTCCTCGGAGCTCAGTACTCAGGGTGCTGGGTGCTCAGTGCTCGGGGTGATCGGTGCTCAGTACTCAGGGTGCTGGGTGCTCAGTGCTCGGGGTTCTCGGTGCTCAGTACGTTGGGTGCTCACTACTCAGGGTCCTGGGTGCTCAGTGCTCAGTGTGCTGGGTGCTCAGTGCTCAGGGTGCTGGGTGCTCAGTACTCAGGGTGCTGGGTGCTCAGTACTCAGGGTGCTGGGTGCTCAGTGCTCAGGGTGCTGGGTGCTCAGTACTCAGGGTGCTGGGTGCTCAGTACTTGGGGTGCTGGGTGCTCAGTACTCAGGGTGCTGGGTGCTCAGTACTCAGGGTGCTGGGTGCTCAGTACTCGGGTGCTGGGTGCTCAGTGCTCAGGGTGCTGGGTGCTCAGTGCTCGGGGTGCTGGGTGCTCAGTGCTGAGTTCTCAGGGTGCTGGGTGCTCAGTGCTCAGGGTGCTGGGTGCTCAGTGCTCAGTACTCAGGGTAGTGGGTGCTCAGTTCTCAGGGTGCTGTGTGCTCAGTGCTCAGGGTGCTGGGTGCTCAGTACTCAGGGTGCTGGGTGCTCAGTGCTCGGGGAGCTGGGTGCTCAGTGCTCACGGTGCAGGGTGCTCAGTGCTCGGGGTGCTCGGTGCCCAGTACTCAGTGTGCTGGGTGCTCAGTACTCGGGTGCTGGGTGCTCAGTGCTCAGGGTGCTGGGTGCTCAGTGCTCGGGGTGCTGGGTGCTCAGTGCTCAGTACTCAGGGTGCTGGGTGCTCAGTGCTCGGGGTGCTGGGTGCTCAGTGCTCAGGGTGCTGGGTACACAGTGCTCAGGGTGCTGGGTTCCCAGTACTCAGGGAGCTCAGTGCTAAGTACTCGGGGTGCTGGGTGCTCAGTGCTCAGGGTACTGGGTAATCAGTGCTCAGGGTGCTGGGTGCTCAGTACTCAGGGTGCTGGGTGCTCAGTACTCAGGGTGCTGGGTGCTCAGTGCTCGGGGTGCTATGTGCTCAGTGGTCGCGGTGCTGGGTGCTCAGTGCTCGGGGTGCTCGGTGCTCAGTACTCAGGGTGCTGGGTGCTCAGTGCTCGAGGTGCTCAGTACTCAGGGTGCTGTGTGTTCAGTGCTCAGGGTGCTTGGTGCTCAGTACACAGGGTGCTCGTTGCTTAGTACTCAGGGTGCTGGGTGCTCAGTACTCCTGGTGCTGGGTGCTCAGTGCTCGGGGTGCTCGGTGCTCAGTGCTCAAGGTGCTGGGTGCTCAGTACTCAGGGTGCTCATTGCTCAGTGCGCTGGGTGCTCAGTGCCCGGGGTGCTCGGAGCTCAGTACTCAGGGTGCTGGGTGCTCAGTACTCGGGGTGCTCGGTGCTCAGTACTCAGGGTGCTGGGTGCTCAGTGCTCAGGGTGCTCGGTGCTCAGTACGTTGGGTGCTCACTACTCAGCGTGCTGGGTGCTCAGTGCTCAGGGTGCTGGGTGCTCAGTACTCAGGGTGCTGGGTGCTCAGTGCTCGGGGTGCTGGGTGCTCAGTGTTCAGGGTGCTGGGTGCTCAGTACTCAGGGTGCTCGGTGCTTAGTACTCAGGGTGCTCGGTGCTCGGGGTGCTGGGTGCTCAGTGCTCGGGGTGCTAGGTGCTCAGTACTCAGAGTGCTGGGTGCTCAGTACTCAGGGTACTGGGTGCTCAGTACTCGGGTGCTGGGTGCTCAGTGCTCAGGGTGCTGGGTGCTCAGTGCTCGGGGTGCTGGGTGCTCAGTGCTCAGTACTCAGGGTGCTGGGTGCTCAGTGCTCGGGGTGCTGGGTGCTCAGTGCTCAGTACTCAGTGTGCTGGGTGCTCAGTGCTCAGGGTGCTGGGTGCTCAGTGCTCAGGGTGCTGGGTGCTCAGTGCTCGGGGTGCTCAGTACTCAGGGTGCTGTGTGTTCAGTGCTCAGGGTACTGGGTGCTCAGTACTCAGGGTGCTCGGTGCTTAGTACTCAGGGTGCTGGGTGCTCAGTACTCCGGGTGCTGGGTGCTCAGTGCTCGGGGTGCTCGGAGCTCAGTACTCAGGGTGCTGGGTGCTCAGTGTTCGGGGTGATCGGTGCTCAGTACTCAGGGTGCTGGGTGCTCAGTGCTCGGGGTGCTCGGTGCTCAGTACGTTGGGTGCTCACTACTCAGGGTCCTGGGTGCTCAGTGCTCAGTGTCCTGGGTGCTCAGTGCTCAGTGTGCTGGGTGCTCAGTGCTCAGGGTGCTGGGTGCTCAGTACTCAGGGTGCTGGGTGCTCAGTGCTCAGGGTGCTGGGTGCTCAGTACTCTGGGTGCTGGGTGCTCAGTACTTGGGGTGCTGGGTGCTCAGTACTCAGGGTGCTGGGTGCTCAGTTCTCGAGGTGCTCAGTACTCAGGGTGCTGTGTGTTCAGTGCTCAGGGTGCTGGGTGCTCAGTACTCAGGGTGCTGGGTGCTCAGTTCTCGAGGTGCTCAGTACTCAGGGTGCTGGGTGCTCAGTGCTCAGGGTGCTGGGTACACAGTGCTCAGGGTGCTGGGTTCCCAGTACTCAGGGAGCTCAGTGCTCAGTACTCGGTGTGCTGGGTGCTCTGTGCTCAGGGTGCTCAGTGCTCAGTACTCGGGGTGCTGTGTGCTCAGTGCTCCGGGTGCTCAGTGCTCAGTGCTCGTGGTGCTGGGTGGTCAGTGCTCGGGGCGCTGGGGGCTCAGTGCTCGGTGTGCTGGGTGCTCAGTACTCGGGGTGCTGGGTGCTCAGTGCTCAGGGTGCTCAGTGCTCAGTACTCAGTGCTCAGGGTGCTCAGTGCTCAGTGCTCAAGGTGCTGGGTGTTCAGTACTCAGGGTGCTGGGTGCTCAGTACTGAGGGTGCTGGGTGCTCAGTGCTCAGGGTGCTGGGTGCTCAGTGCTCGGGGTGCTCAGTACTCAGGGTGCTGTGTGTTCAGTGCTCAGGGTACTGGGTGCTCAGTACTCAGGGTGCTCGGTGCTTAGTACTCAGGGTGCTGGGTGCTCAGTACTCCGGGTGCTGGGTGCTCAGTGCTCGGGGTGCTCGGAGCTCAGTACTGAGGGTGCTGGGTGCTCAGTGCTCGGGGTGCTCGGTGCTCAGTACGTTGGGTGCTCACTACTCAGGTTCCTGGGTGCTCAGTGCTCAGTGTGCTGGGTGCTCAGTGCTCAGGGTGCTGAGTGCTCAGTGCTCAGGGTGCTGGGTGCTCAGTCCTCAGGGTGCTGGGTGCTCAGTGCTCAGGGTGCTGGGTGCTCAGTACTCAGGGTGCTGGGTGCTCAGTACTTGGGGTGCTGGGTGCTCAGTACTCAGGGTGCTGGGTGCTCAGTACTCAGGGTGCTGGGTGTTCAGTACTCGGGGTGCTGGGTTCTCAGTACTCAGGGTGCTGGGTGCTCAGTACTCGGGGTGCTGGGTGCTCAGTGCTCAGGGTGCTGGGTGCCCAGTGCTCGGGGTGCTGGGTGCTCAGTGCTCAGGGTGCTGGGTGCTCAGTGCTCGGTGTGCTGGTTGCTCAGTGCTCAGTACTCATGGTGCTGGGTGCTCAGTGCTCAGGGTGCTGGGTGCTCAGTGCTCGGGGTGCTGGGTGCTCAGTACTCAGGGTGCTGGGTGCTCAGTACTCCGGGTGCTGGGTGCTCAGTTCTCGGGGTGCTCGGTGCTCAGTACTCAGTGCTCAGGGTGCTCAGTGCTCAGTGCTCAGGGTGCTGGGTGTTCAGTATTCAGGGTGCTGGGTGCTCAGTGCTCAGGGTGCTGGGTGCTCAGTGCTCAGGGTGCTCGGTGCTCGGGGCGCTGGGTGCTCAGTGCTCGGGGTGCTCGGAGCTCAGAACTCAGGGTGCTGGGTGCTCAGTGCTCGGGGTGCTCGGTGCTCAGTACTCAGGGTGCTGGGTGCTCAGTGCTCGGGGTGCTGGGTGCTCAGTGCTCAGTACTCAGGGTGCTGGGTGCTCAGTGCTCAGGGTGCTGTGTGCTCAGTGCTCAGGGTGCTGGGTGCTCAGTGCTCAGGGTGCTGGGTAATCAGTGCTCAGGGTGCTGGGTGCTCAGTACTCAGGGTGCTGGGTGCTCAGTGGTCGCGGTGCTGGGTGCTCAGTGCTCGGGGTGCTATGTGCTCAGTGGTCGCGGTGCTGGGTGCTCAGTGCTCGGGGTGCTCGGTGCTCAGTACTCAGGGTGCTGGGTGCTCAGTGCTCGAGGTGCTCAGTACTCAGGGTGCTGTGTGTTCAGTGCTCAGGGTGCTGGGTGCTCAGTACTCAGGGTGCTCGGTGCTTAGTACTCAGGGTGCTGGGTGCTCAGTACTCCGGGTGCTGGGTGCTCAGTGCTCGGGGTGCTCGGTGCTCAGTGCTAAAGGTGCTGGGTGCTCAGTACTCAGGGTGCTCATTGCTCAGGGTGCTGGGTGCTCAGTGCTCAGGGTGCTCGGTGCTCGGGGCGCTGGGTGCTCAGTGCTCGGGGTGCTCGGAGCTCAGTACTCAGGGTGCTGGGTGCTCAGTACTCGGGGTGCTCGGTGCTCAGTACTCAGGGTGCTGGGTGCTCAGTGCTCGGGGTGCTCGGTGCTCAGTACGTTGGGTGCTCACTACTCAGGGTGCTGGGTGCTCAGTGCTCAGGGTGCTGGGTGCTCAGTACTCAGGGTGCTGGGTGCTCAGTGCTCGGGGTGCTGGGTGCTCAGTGCTCAGGGTGCTGGGTGCTCAGTACTCAGGGTGCTCGGTGCTTAGTACTCAGGGTGCTTGGTGCTCGCGGTGCTGGGTGCTCAGTGCTCGGGGTGCTAGGTGCTCAGTACTCAGAGTGCTGGGTGCTCAGTACTCAGGGTACTGGGTGCTCAGTACTCGGGTGCTGGGTGCTCAGTGCTCAGGGTGCTGGGTGCTCAGTGCTCAGGGTGCTGGGTGCTCAGTGCTCAGTACTCAGGGTGCTGGGTGCTCAGTGCTCGGGGTGCTGGGTGCTCAGTGCTCAGTACTCAGTGTGCTGGGTGCTCAGTGCTCAGGGTGCTGGGTGCTCAGTGCTCAGGGTGCTGGGTGCTCAGTGCTCAGGGTGCTGGGTACACAGTGCTCAGGGTGCTGGGTTCCCAGTACTCAGGGAGCTCAGTGCTCAGTACTCGGGGTGCTGGGTGCTCAGTGCTCAGGGTGCTCAGTGCTCAGTACTCGGGGTGCTGTGTGCTCAGTGCTCCGGGTGCTCATTGCTCAGTGCTCGGGGTGCTGGGTGGTCAGTGCTCGGGGCGCTGGGGGCTCAGTGCTCGGTGTGCTGGGTGCTCAGTACTCGGGGAGCTGGGTGCTCAGTGCTCAGGGTGCTCAGTGCTCAGTACTCAGTGCTCAGGGTGCACAGTGCTCAGTGCTCAGGGTGCTGGGTGTTCAAAACTCAGGGTGCTGGGTGCTCAGTACTCAGGGTGCTGGGTGCTCAGTGCTCAGGGTGCTCAGTGCTCAGTGCTAAGTGCTCAGGGTGCACAGTGCTCAGTGCTCAGGGTGCTGGGTGTTCAAAACTCAGGGTGCTGGGTGCTCAGTATTCAGGGTGCTGGGTGCTCAGTGCTCAGGGTGCTGGGTGCTCATTGCTCGGGGTGCTCAGTACTCAGGGTGCTGTGTGTTCAGTGCTCAGGGTACTGGGTGCTCAGTACTCAGGGTGCTCGGTGCTTAGTACTCAGGGTGCTGGGTGCTCAGTACTCCGGGTGCTGGGTGCTCAGTGCTCGGGGTCCTCGGAGCTCAGTACTCAGGGTGCTGGGTGCTCAATGCTCGGGGTGATCGGTGCTCAGTACTCAGGGTGCTGGGTGCTCAGTGCTCGGGGTTCTCGGTGCTCAGTACGTTGGGTGCTCACTACTCAGGGTCCTGGGTGCTCAGTGCTCAGTGTGCTGGGTGCTCAGTGCTCAGGGTGCTGGGTGCTCAGTACTCAGGGTGCTGGGTGCTCAGTACTCAGGGTGCTGGGTGCTCAGTGCTCAGGGTGCTGGGTGCTCAGTACTCAGGGTGCTGGGTGCTCAGTACTTGGGGTGCTGGGTGCTCAGTACTCAGGGTGCTGGGTGCTCAGTACTCAGGGTGCTGGGTGCTCAGTACTCGGGTGCTGGGTGCTCAGTGCTCAGGGTGCTGGGTGCTCAGTGCTCGGGGTGCTGGGTGCTCAGTGCTGAGTTCTCAGGGTGCTGGGTGCTCAGTGCTCAGGGTGCTGGGTGCTCAGTGCTCAGTACTCAGGGTAGTGGGTGCTCAGTTCTCAGGGTGCTGTGTGCTCAGTGCTCAGGGTGCTGGGTGCTCAGTACTCAGGGTGCTGGGTGCTCAGTGCTCGGGGAGCTGGGTGGTCAGTGCTCGCGGTGCAGGGTGCTCAGTGCTCGGGGTGCTCGGTGCCCAGTACTCAGGGTGCTGGGTGCTCAGTACTCGGGTGCTGGGTGCTCAGTGCTCAGGGTGCTGGGTGCTCAGTGCTCGGGGTGCTGGGTGCTCAGTGCTCAGTACTCAGGGTGCTGGGTGCTCAGTGCTCGGGGTGCTGGGTGCTCAGTGCTCAGGGTGCTGGGTACACAGTGCTCAGGGTGCTGGGTTCCCAGTACTCAGGGAGCTCAGTGCTAAGTACTCGGGGTGCTGGGTGCTCAGTGCTCAGGGTACTGGGTAATCAGTGCTCAGGGTGCTGGGTGCTCAGTACTCAGGGTGCTGGGTGCTCAGTACTCAGGGTGCTGGGTGCTCAGTGCTCGGGGTGCTATGTGCTCAGTGGTCGCGGTGCTGGGTGCTCAGTGCTCGGGGTGCTCGGTGCTCAGTACTCAGGGTGCTGGGTGCTCAGTGCTCGAGGTGCTCAGTACTCAGGGTGCTGTGTGTTCAGTGCTCAGGGTGCTTGGTGCTCAGTACACAGGGTGCTCGTTGCTTAGTACTCAGGGTGCTGGGTGCTCAGTACTCCTGGTGCTGGGTGCTCAGTGCTCGGGGTGCTCGGTGCTCAGTGCTCAAGGTGCTGGGTGCTCAGTACTCAGGGTGCTCATTGCTCAGGGCGCTGGGTGCTCAGTGCCCGGGGTGCTCGGAGCTCAGTACTCAGGGTGCTGGGTGCTCAGTACTCGGGGTGCTCGGTGCTCAGTACTCAGGGTGCTGGGTGCTCAGTGCTCAGGGTGCTCGGTGCTCAGTACGTTGGGTGCTCACTACTCAGCGTGCTGGGTGCTCAGTGCTCAGGGTGCTGGGTGCTCAGTACTCAGGGTGCTGGGTGCTCAGTGCTCGGGGTGCTGGGTGCTCAGTGTTCAGGGTGCTGGGTGCTCAGTACTCAGGGTGCTCGGTGCTTAGTACTCAGGGTGCTCGGTGCTCGGGGTGCTGGGTGCTCAGTGCTCGGGGTGCTAGGTGCTCAGTACTCAGAGTGCTGGGTGCTCAGTACTCAGGGTACTGGGTGCTCAGTACTCGGGTGCTGGGTGCTCAGTGCTCAGGGTGCTGGGTGCTCAGTGCTCGGGGTGCTGGGTGCTCAGTGCTCAGTACTCAGGGTGCTGGGTGCTCAGTGCTCGGGGTGCTGGGTGCTCAGTGCTCAGTACTCAGTGTGCTGGGTGCTCAGTGCTCAGGGTGCTGGGTGCTCAGTGCTCAGGGTGCTGGGTGCTCAGTGCTCGGGGTGCTCAGTACTCAGGGTGCTGTGTGTTCAGTGCTCAGGGTACTGGGTGCTCAGTACTCAGGGTGCTCGGTGCTTAGTACTCAGGGTGCTGGGTGCTCAGTACTCCGGGTGCTGGGTGCTCAGTGCTCGGGGTGCTCGGAGCTCAGTACTCAGGGTGCTGGGTGCTCAGTGTTCGGGGTGATCGGTGCTCAGTACTCAGGGTGCTGGGTGCTCAGTGCTCGGGGTGCTCGGTGCTCAGTACGTTGGGTGCTCACTACTCAGGGTCCTGGGTGCTCAGTGCTCAGTGTCCTGGGTGCTCAGTGCTCAGTGTGCTGGGTGCTCAGTGCTCAGGGTGCTGGGTGCTCAGTACTCAGGGTGCTGGGTGCTCAGTGCTCAGGGTGCTGGGTGCTCAGTACTCTGGGGGCTGGGTGCTCAGTACTTGGGGTGCTGGGTGCTCAGTACTCAGGGTGCTGGGTGCTCAGTACTCAGGATGCTGGGTGCTCAGTACTCGGGTGCTGGGTGCTCAGTGCTCAGGGTGCTGGGTGCTCAGTGCTCGGGGTGCTGGGTGCTCAGTGCACAGTTCTCAGGGTGCTGGGTGCTCAGTGCTCAGGGTGCTGGGTGCTCAGTGCTCAGTACTCAGGGTACTGGGTGCTCAGTGCTCAGGGTTCTGTGTACTCAGTGCTCAGGGTGCTGGGTGCTCAGTACTCAGGGTGCTGGGTGCTCAGTGCTCGGGGAGCTGGGTGCTCAGTGCTCGCGGTGCTGGGTGCTCAGTGCTCGGGGTGCTCGGTGCCCAGTACTCAGGGTGCTGGGTGCTCAGTACTCGGGTGCTGGGTGCTCAGTGCTCAGGGTGCTGGGTGCTCAGTGCTCAGTACTCAGGGTGCTGGGTGCTCAGTCCTCGGGGTGCTGGGTGCTCAGTGCTCAGTACTCAGTGTGCTGGGTGCTCAGTGCTCAGGGTGCTGGGTGCTCAGTGCTCAGTACTCAGGGTGCTGGGTGCTCAGTACTCGGGTGCTGGGTGCTCAGTGCTCAGGGTGCTGGGTACACAGTGCTCAGGGTGCTGGGTTCCCAGTACTCAGGGTGCTCAGTGCTCAGTACTCGGGGTGCTGGGTGCTCAGTGCTCAGGGTGCTGGGTAATCAGTGCTCAGGGTGCTGGGTGCTCAGTACTCAGGGTGCTGAGTGCTCAGTACTCAGGGTGCTGGGTGCTCAGTGCTCGGGGTGCTCGGTGCTCAGTACTCAGGGTGCTGGGTGCTCAGTGCTCAGGGTGCTTGGTGCTCAGTACTCAGGGTGCTCGGTGCTTAGTACTCAGGGTGCTGGGTGCTCAGTACTCCGGGTGCTGGGTGCTCAGTGCTCGGGGTGCTCGGTGCTCAGTGCTCAAGGTGCTGGGTGCTCAGTACTCAGGGTGCTCATTGCTCAGGGTGCTGGGTGCTCAGTGTTCAGGGTGCTCGGTGCTCGGGGCGCTGGGTGCTCAGTGCTCGGGGTGCTCGGAGCTCAGTACTCAGGGTGCTGGGTGCTCATTACTCGGGGTGCTCGGTGCTCAGTACTCAGGGTGCTGGGTGCTCAGTGCTCGGGGTGCTCGGTGCTCAGTACGTTGGGTGCTCACTACTCAGGGTGCTGGGTGCTCAGTGCTCAGGGTGCTGGGTGCTCAGTACTCAGGGTTCTGGGTGCTCAGTGCTCGGGGTGCTGGGTGCTCAGTGCTCGGTGTGCTGGGTGCTCAGTACTCAGGGTGCTCGGTGCTTAGTACTCAGGGTGCTCGGTGCTCGGGGTGCTGGGTGCTCAGTGCTCGGGGTGCTAGGTGCTCAGTACTCAGAGTGCTGGGTGCTCAGTACTCAGGGTACTGGGTGCTCAGTACTCGGGTGCTGGGTGCTCAGTGCTCAGGGTGCTGGGTGCTCAGTGCTCGGGGTGCTGGGTGCTCAGTGCTCAGTACTCAGGGTGCTGGGTGCTCAGTGCTCGGGGTGCTGGGTGCTCAGTGATCAGTACTCAGTGTGCTGGGTGCTCAGTGCTCAGGGTGCTGGGTGCTCAGTGCTCAGGGTGCTGGGTGCTCAATGCTCAGGGTGCTGGGTACACAGTGCTCAGGGTGCTGGGTTCCCAGTACTCAGGGAGCTCAGTGCTCAGTACTCGGGGTGCTGGGTGCTCAGTGCTCAGGGTGCTCAGTGCTCAGTACTCGGGGTGCTGTGTGCTCAGTGCTCCGGGTGCTCAGTGCTCAGTGCTCGGGGTGCTGAGTGGTCAGTGCTCGGGGCGCTGGGGGCTCAGTGCTCGGTGTGCTGGGTGCTCAGTACTCGGGGTGCTGGGTGCTCAGTGCTCAGGGTGCTCAGTGCTCAGTACTCAGTCCTCAGGGTGCTCAGTGCTCAGTGCTCAGGGTGCTGGGTGCTCAGTACTCAGGGTGCTGGGTGCTCAGTGCTCAGGGTGCTGGGTGCTCAGTGCTCGGGTTGCTCAGTACTCAGGGTGCTGTGTGTTCAGTGCTCAGGGTACTGGGTGCTCAGTACTCAGGGTGCTCGGTGCTTAGTACTCAGGGTGCTGGGTGCTCAGTACTCCGGGTGCTGGGTGCTCAGTGCTCGGGGTGCTCGGAGCTCAGTACTCAGGGTGCTGGGTGCTCAGTGCTCGGGGTGATCGGTGCTCAGTACTCAGGGTGCTGGGTGCTCAGTGCTCGGGGTGCTCGGTGCTCAGTACGTTGGGTGCTCACTACTGAGGGTCCTGGGTGCTCAGTGCTCAGTGTGCTGGGTGCTCAGTGCTCAGGGTGCTGGGTGCTCAGTGCTCAGGGTGCTGGGTGCTCAGTACTCAGGGTGCTGGGTGCTCAGTGCTCAGGGTGCTGGGTGCTCAGTACTTGGGGTGCTGGGTGCTCAGTACTCAGGGTGCTGGGTGCTCAGTACTCAGGGTGCTGGGTGTTCAGTACTCGGGGTGCTGGGTTCTCAGTACTCAGGGTGCTGGGTGCTCAGTACTCGGGGTGCTGGGTGCTCAGTGCTCAGGGTGCTGGGTGCTCAGTGCTCGGGGTGCTGGGTGCTCAGTGCTCAGGGTGCTGGGTGCTCAGTGCTCGGGGTGCTGGGTGCTCAGTGCTCAGTACTCAGGGTGCTGGGTGCTCAGTGCTCAGGGTGCTGGGTGCTCAGTGATCGGGGTGCTGGGTGCTCAGTACTCAGGGTGCTGGGTGCTCAGTACTCCGGGTGCTGGGTGCTCAGTTCTCGGGGTGCTCGGTGCTCAGTACTCAGTGCTCAGGGTGCTCAGTGCTCAGTGCTCAGGGTGCTGGGTGTTCAGTATTCAGGGTGCTGGGTGCTCAGTGCTCAGGGTGCTGGGTGCTCAGTGCTCAGGGTGCTCGGTGCTCGGGGCGCTGGGTGCTCAGTGCTCGGGGTGCTCGGAGCTCAGTACTCAGGGTGCTGGGTGCTCAGTGCTCGGGGTGCTATGTGCTCAGTGGTCGCGGTGCTGGGTGCTCAGTGCTCGGGGTGCTCGGTGCTCAGTACTCAGGGTGCTGGGTGCTCAGTGCTCGAGGTGCTCAGTACTCAGGGTGCTGTGTGTTCAGTGCTCAGGGTGCTGGGTGCTCAGTACTCAGGGTGCTCGGTGCTTAGTACTCAGGGTGCTGGGTGCTCAGTACTCCGGGTGCTGGGTGCTCAGTGCTCGGGGTGCTCGGTGCTCAGTGCTCAAGGTGCTGGGTGCTCAGTACTCAGGGTGCTCATTGCTCAGGGTACTGGGTGCTCAGTGCTCAGGGTGCTCGGTGCTCGGGGCGCTGGGTGCTCAGTGCTCGGGGTGCTCGGAGCTCAGTACTCAGGGTGCTCGGTGCTCAGTACTCGGGGTGCTCGGTGCTCAGTACTCAGGGTGCTGGGTGCTCAGTGCTCGGGGTGCTCGGTGCTCAGTACGTTGGGTGCTCACTACTCAGGGTGCTGGGTGCTCAGTGCTCAGGGTGCTGGGTGCTCAGTACTCAGGGTGCTGGGTGCTCAGTGCTCGGGGTGCTGGGTGCTCAGTGCTCAGGGTGCTGGGTGCTCAGTACTCAGGGTGCTCGGTGCTTAGTACTCAGGGTGCTCGGTGCTCGGGGTGCTGGGTGCTCAGTGCTCGGGGTGCTAGGTGCTCAGTACTCAGAGTGCTGGGTGCTCAGTACTCAGGGTACTGGGTGCTCAGTACTCTGGTGCTGGGTGCTCAGTGCTCAGGGTGCTGGGTGCTCAGTGCTCGGGGTGCTGGGTGCTCAGTGCTCAGTACTCAGGGTGCTGGGTGCTCAGTGCTCGGGGTGCTGGGTGCTCAGTGATCAGTACTCAGTGTGCTGGGTGCTCAGTGCTCAGGGTGCTGGGTGCTCAGTGCTCAGGGTGCTGGGTGCTCAATGCTCAGGGTGCTGGGTACACAGTGCTCAGGGTGCTGGGTTCCCAGTACTCAGGGAGCTCAGTGCTCAGTACTCGGGGTGCTGGGTGCTCAGTGCTCAGGGTGCTCAGTGCTCAGTACTCGGGGTGCTGTGTGCTCAGTGCTCCGGGTGCTCAGTGCACAGTGCTCGGGGTGCTGAGTGGTCAGTGCTCGGGGCGCTGGGGGCTCAGTGCTCGGTGTGCTGGGTGCTCAGTACTCGGGGTGCTGGGTGCTCAGTGCTCAGGGTGCTCAGTGCTCAGTACTCAGTCCTCAGGGTGCTCAGTGCTCAGTGCTCAGGGTGCTGGGTGCTCAGTACTCAGGGTGCTGGGTGCTCAGTGCTCAGGGTGCTGGGTGCTCAGTGCTCGGGTTGCTCAGTACTCAGGGTGCTGTGTGTTCAGTGCTCAGGGTACTGGGTGCTCAGTACTCAGGGTGCTCGGTGCTTAGTACTCAGGGTGCTGGGTGCTCAGTACTCCGGGTGCTGGGTGCTCAGTGCTCGGGGTGCTCGGAGCTCAGTACTCAGGGTGCTGGGTGCTCAGTGCTCGGGGTGATCGGTGCTCAGTACTCAGGGTGCTGGGTGCTCAGTGCTCGGGGTGCTCGGTGCTCAGTACGTTGGGTGCTCACTACTGAGGGTCCTGGGTGCTCAGTGCTCAGTGTGCTGGGTGCTCAGTGCTCAGGGTGCTGGGTGCTCAGTGCTCAGGGTGCTGGGTGCTCAGTACTCAGGGTGCTGGGTGCTCAGTGCTCAGGGTGTTGGGTGCTCAGTACTTGGGGTGCTGGGTGCTCAGTACTCAGGGTGCTGGGTGCTCAGTACTCAGGGTGCTGGGTGTTCAGTACTCGGGGTGCTGGGTTCTCAGTACTCAGGGTGCTGGGTGCTCAGTACTCGGGGTGCTGGGTGCTCAGTGCTCAGGGTGCTGGGTGCTCAGTGCTCGGGGTGCTGGGTGCTCAGTGCTCAGGGTGCTGGGTGCTCAGTGCTCGGGGTGCTGGGTGCTCAGTGCTCAGTACTCAGGGTGCTGGGTGCTTAGTGCTCAGGGTGCTGGGTGCTCAGTGATCGGGGTGCTGGGTGCTCAGTACTCAGGGTGCTGGGTGCTCAGTACTCCGGGTGCTGGGTGCTCAGTTCTCGGGGTGCTCGGTGCTCAGTACTCAGTGCTCAGTGTGCTCAGTGCTCAGTGCTCAGGGTGCTGGGTGTTCAGTATTCAGGGTGCTGGGTGCTCAGTGCTCAGGGTGCTGGGTGCTCAGTGCTCAGGGTGCTCGGTGCTCGGGGCGCTGGGTGCTCAGTGCTCGGGGTGCTCGGAGCTCAGTACTCAGGGTGCTGGGTGCTCAGTGCTCGGGGTGCTATGTGCTCAGTGGTCGCGGTGCTGGGTGCTCAGTGCTCGGGGTGCTCGGTGCTCAGTACTCAGGGTGCTGGGTGCTCAGTGCTCGAGGTGCTCAGTACTCAGGGTGCTGTGTGTTCAGTGCTCAGGGTGCTGGGTGCTCAGTACTCAGGGTGCTCGGTGCTTAGTACTCAGGGTGCTGGGTGCTCAGTACTCCGGGTGCTGGGTGCTCAGTGCTCGGGGTGCTCGGTGCTCAGTGCTCAAGGTGCTGGGTGCTCAGTACTCAGGGTGCTCATTGCTCAGGGTGCTGGGTGCTCAGTGCTCAGGGTGCTCGGTGCTCGGGGCGCTGGGTGCTCAGTGCTCGGGGTGCTCGGAGCTCAGTACTCAGGGTGCTCGGTGCTCAGTACTCGGGGTGCTCGGTGCTCAGTACTCAGGGTGCTGGGTGCTCAGTGCTCGGGGTGCTCGGTGCTCAGTACGTTGGGTGCTCACTACTCAGGGTGCTGGGTGCTCAGTGCTCAGGGTGCTGGGTGCTCAGTACTCAGGGTGCTGGGTGCTCAGTGCTCGGGGTGCTGGGTGCTCAGTGCTCAGGGTGCTGGGTGCTCAGTACTCAGGGTGCTCGGTGCTTAGTACTCAGGGTGCTCGGTGCTCGGGGTGCTGGGTGCTCAGTGCTCGGGGTGCTAGGTGCTCAGTACTCAGAGTGCTGGGTGCTCAGTACTCAGGGTACTGGGTGCTCAGTACTCTGGTGCTGGGTGCTCAGTGCTCAGGGTGCTGGGTGCTCAGTGCTCGGGGTGCTGGGTGCTCAGTGCTCAGTACTCAGGGTGCTGGCTGCTCAGTGCTCGGGGTGCTGGGTGCTCAGTGATCAGTACTCAGTGTGCTGGGTGCTCAGTGCTCAGGGTGCTGGGTGCTCAGTGCTCAGGGTGCTGGGTGCTCAATGCTCAGGGTGCTGGGTACACAGTGCTCAGGGTGCTGGGTTCCCAGTACTCAGGGAGCTCAGTGCTCAGTACTCGGGGTGCTGGGTGCTCAGTGCTCAGGGTGCTCAGTGCTCAGTACTCGGGGTGCTGTGTGCTCAGTGCTCCGGGTGCTCAGTGCACAGTGCTCGGGGTGCTGAGTGGTCAGTGCTCAGGGCGCTGGGGGCTCAGTGCTCGGTGTGCTGGGTGCTCAGTACTCGGGGTGCTGGCTGCTCAGTGCTCAGGGTGCTCAGTGCTCAGTACTCAGTCCTCAGGGTGCTCAGTGCTCAGTGCTCAGGGTGCTGGGTGCTCAGTACTCAGGGTGCTGGGTGCTCAGTGCTCAGGGTGCTGGGTGCTCAGTGCTCGGGTTGCTCAGTACTCAGGGTGCTGTGTGTTCCGTGCTCAGGGTACTGGGTGCTCAGTACTCAGGGTGCTCGGTGCTTAGTACTCAGGGTGCTGGGTGCTCAGTACTCCGGGTGCTGGGTGCTCAGTGCTCGGGGTGCTCGGAGCTCAGTACTCAGGGTGCTGGGTGCTCAGTGCTCGGGGTGATCGGTGCTCAGTACTCAGGGTGCTGGGTGCTCAGTGCTCGGGGTGCTCGGTGCTCAGTACGTTGGGTGCTCACTACTGAGGGTCCTGGATGCTCAGTGTTCAGTGTGCTGGGTGCTCAGTGCTCAGGGTGCTGGGTGCTCAGTGCTCAGGGTGCTGGGTGCTCAGTACTCAGGGTGCTGGGTGCTCAGTGCTCAGGGTGCTGGGTGCTCAGTACTTGGGGTGCTGGGTGCTCAGTACTCAGGGTACTGGGTGCTCAGTACTCAGGGTGCTGGGTGTTCAGTACTCGGGGTGCTGGGTTCTCAGTACTCAGGGTGCTGGGTGCTCAGTACTCGGGGTGCTGGGTGCTCAGTGCTCAGGGTGCTGGGTGCTCAGTGCTCGGGGTGCTGGGTGCTCAGTGCTCAGGGTGCTGGGTGCTCAGTGCTCGGGGTGCTGGGTGCTCAGTGCTCAGTACTCAGGGTGCTGGGTGCTCAGTGCTCAGGGTGCTGGGTGCTCAGTGATCGGGGTGCTGGGTGCTCAGTACTCAGGGTGCTGGGTGCTCAGTACTCCGGGTGCTGGGTGCTCAGTTCTCGGGGTGCTCGGTGCTCAGTACTCAGTGCTCAGGGTGCTCAGTGCTCAGTGCTCAGGGTGCTGGGTGTTCAGTATTCAGGGTGCTGGGTGCTCAGTGCTCAGGGTGCTGGGTGCTCAGTGCTCAGGGTGCTCGGTGCTCGGGGCGCTGGGTGCTCAGTGCTCGGGGTGCTCGGAGCTCAGTACTCAGGGTGCTGGGTGCTCAGTGCTCCGGGTGCTATGTGCTCAGTGGTCGCGGTGCTGGGTGCTCAGTGCTCGGGGTGCTCGGTGCTCAGTACTCAGGGTGCTGGGTGCTCAGTGCTCGAGGTGCTCAGTACTCAGGGTGCTGTGTGTTCAGTGCTCAGGGTGCTGGGTGCTCAGTACTCAGGGTGGTCGGTGCTTAGTACTCAGGGTGCTGGGTGCTCAGTACTCCGGGTGCTGGGTGCTCAGTGCTCGGGGTGCTCGGTGCTCAGTGCTCAAGGTGCTGGGTGCTCAGTACTCAGGGTGCTCATTGCTCAGGGTGCTGGGTGCTCAGTGCTCAGGGTGCTCGGTGCTCGGGGCGCTGGGTGCTCAGTGCTCGGGGTGCTCGGAGCTCAGTACTCAGGGTGCTCGGTGCTCAGTACTCGGGGTGCTCGGTGCTCAGTACTCAGGGTGCTGGGTGCTCAGTGCTCGGGGTGCTCGGTGCTCAGTACGTTGGGTGCTCACTACTCAGGGTGCTGGGTGCTCAGTGCTCAGGGTGCTGGGTGCTCAGTACTCAGGGTGCTGGGTGCTCAGTGCTCGGGGTGCTGGGTGCTCAGTGCTCAGGGTGCTGGGTGCTCAGTACTCAGGGTGCTCGGTGCTTAGTACTCAGGGTGCTCGGTGCTCGGGGTGCTGGGTGCTCAGTGCTCGGGGTGCTAGGTGCTCAGTACTCAGAGTGCTGGGTGCTCAGTACTCAGGGTACTGGGTGCTCAGTACTCGGGTGCTGGGTGCTCAGTGCTCAGGGTGCTGGGTGCTCAGTGCTCGGGGTGCTGGGTGCTCAGTGCTCAGTACTCAGGGTGCTGGGTGCTCAGTGCTCGGGGTACTGGGTGCTCAGTGCTCAGTACTCAGTGTGCTGGGTGCACAGTGCTCAGGGTGCTGGGTGCTCAGTGCTCAGGGTGCTGGGTGCTCTGTGCTCAGGGTGCTGGGTACACAGTGCTCAGGGTGCTGGGTTCCCAGTACTCAGGGAGCTCAGTGCTCAGTACTCGGGCTGCTGGGTGCTCAGTGCTCAGGGTGCTCAGTGCTCAGTACTCGGGGTGCTGTGTGCTCAGTGCTCCGGGTGCTCAGTGCTCAGTGCTCGGGGTGCTGGGTGGTCAGTGCTCGGGGCGCTGGGGGCTCAGTGCTCGGTGTGCTGGGTGCTCAGTACTCGGGGTGCTGGGTGCTCAGTGCTCAGGGTGCTCAGTGCTCAGTACTCAGTGCTCAGGGTGCTCAGTGCTCAGTGCTCAGGGTGCTGGGTGTTCAGTACTCAGGGTGCTGGGTGCTCAGTACTCAGGGTGCTGGGTGCTCAGTGCTCAGGGTGCTGGGTGCTCAGTGCTCGGGGTGCTCAGTACTCAGGGTGCTGTGTGTTCAGTGCTCAGGGTACTGGGTGCTCAGTACTCAGGGTGCTCGGTGCTTAGTACTCAGGGTGCTGGGTGCTCAGTACTCCGGGTGCTGGGTGCTCAGTGCTCGGGGTGCTCGGAGCTCAGTACTCAGGGTGCTGGTTGCTCAGTGCTCGGGGTGATCGGTGCTCAGTACTCAGGGTGCTGGGTGCTCAGTGCTCGAGGTGCTCGGTGCTCAGTACGTTGGGTGCTCACTACTCAGGGTCCTGGGTGCTCAGTGCTCAGTGTGCTGGGTGCTCAGTGCTCAGGGTGCTGGGTGCTCAGTGCTCAGGGTGCTGGGTGCTCAGTACTCAGGGTGCTGCGTGCTCAGTGCTCAGGGTGCTGGGTGCTCAGTACTCAGGGTGCTGGGTGCACAGTACTTGGGGTGCTGGGTGCTCAGTGCTCAGGGTGCTGGGTGCTCAGTACTCAGGGTGCTGGGTGCTCAGTACTTGTGGTGCTGGGTGCTCAGTATTCAGGGTGCTGGGTGCTCAGTACTCAGGGTGCTGGGTGCTCAGTACTCGGGTGCTGGGTGCTCAGTGCTCAGGGTGCTGGGTGCTCAGTGCTCGGGGTGCTGGGTGCTCAGTGCTCAGTTCTCAGGGTGCTGGGTGCTCAGTGCTCAGGGTACTGGGTGCTCAGTGCTCAGGGTTCTGTGTGCTCAGTGCTCAGGGTGCTGGGTGCTCAGTACTCAGGGTGCTGGGTGCTCAGTGCTCGGGGAGCTGGGTGCTCAGTGCTCGCGGTGCTGGGTGCTCAGTGCTCGGGGTGCTCGGTGCCCAGTACTCAGGGTGCTGGGTGCTCAGTACTCGGGTGCTGGGTGCTCAGTGCTCAGGGTGCTGGGTGCTCAGTGCTCAGTACTCAGGGTGCTGGGTGCTCAGTGCTCAGTACTCAGTGTGCTGGGTGCTCAGTGCTCAGGGTGCTGGGTGCTCAGTGCTCAGAGTGCTGGGTGCTCAGTGCTCAGGGTGCTGGGTACACAGTGCTCAGGGTGCTGGGTTCCCAGTACTCAGGGTGCTCAGTGCTCAGTACTCGGGGTGCTGGGTGCTCAGTGCTCAGGGTGCTGGGTAATCAGTGCTCAGGGTGCTGGGTGCTCAGTACTCAGGGTGCTGAGTACTCAGTACTCAGGGTGCTGGGTGCTCAGTGCTCGGGGTGCTCGGTGCTCAGTACTCAGGGTGCTGGGTGCTCAGTGCTCGAGGTGCTCAGTACTCAGGGTGCTGTGTGTTCAGTGCTCAGGGTGCTTGGTGCTCAGTACTCAGGGTGCTCGGTGCTTAGTACTCAGGGTGCTGGGTGCTCAGTACTCCGGGTGCTGGGTGCTCAGTGCTCGGGGTGCTCGGTGCTCAGTGCTCAAGGTGCTGGGTGCTCAGTACTCAGGGTGCTCATTGCTCAGGGTGCTGGGTGCTCAGTGCTCAGGGTGCTCGGTGCTCGGGGCGCTGGGTGCTCAGTGCTCGGGGTGCTCGGAGCTCAGTACTCAGGGTGCTCGGTGCTCAGTACTCGGGGTGCTCGGTGCTCAGTACTCAGGGTGCTGGGTGCTCAGTGCTCGGGGTGCTCGGTGCTCAGTACGTTGGGTGCTCACTACTCAGGGTGCTGGGTGCTCAGTGCTCAGGGTGCTGGGTGCTCAGTACTCAGGGTGCTGGGTGCTCAGTGCTCGGGGTGCTGGGTGCTCAGTGCTCAGGGTGCTGGGTGCTCAGTACTCAGGGTGCTCGGTGCTTAGTACTCAGGGTGCTCGGTGCTCGGGGTGCTGGGTGCTCAGTGCTCGGGGTGCTAGGTGCTCAGTACTCAGAGTGCTGGGTGCTCAGTACTCAGGGTACTGGGTGCTCAGTACTCGGGTGCTGGGTGCTCAGTGCTCAGGGTGCTGGGTGCTCAGTGCTCGGGGTGCTGGGTGCTCAGTGCTCAGTACTCAGGGTGCTGGGTGCTCAGTGCTCGGGGTACTGGGTGCTCAGTGCTCAGTACTCAGTGTGCTGGGTGCACAGTGCTCAGGGTGCTGGGTGCTCAGTGCTCAGGGTGCTGGGTGCTCTGTGCTCAGGGTGCTGGGTACACAGTGCTCAGGGTGCTGGGTTCCCAGTACTCAGGGAGCTCAGTGCTCAGTACTCGGGCTGCTGGGTGCTCAGTGCTCAGGGTGCTCAGTGCTCAGTACTCGGGGTGCTGTGTGCTCAGTGCTCCGGGTGCTCAGTGCTCAGTGCTCGGGGTGCTGGGTGGTCAGTGCTCGGGGCGCTGGGGGCTCAGTGCTCGGTGTGCTGGGTGCTCAGTACTCGGGGTGCTGGGTGCTCAGTGCTCAGGGTGCTCAGTGCTCAGTACTCAGTGCTCAGGGTGCTCAGTGCTCAGTGCTCAGGGTGCTGGGTGTTCAGTACTCAGGGTGCTGGGTGCTCAGTACTCAGGGTGCTGGGTGCTCAGTGCTCAGGGTGCTGGGTGCTCAGTGCTCGGGGTGCTCAGTACTCAGGGTGCTGTGTGTTCAGTGCTCAGGGTACTGGGTGCTCAGTACTCAGGGTGCTCGGTGCTTAGTACTCAGGGTGCTGGGTGCTCAGTACTCCGGGTGCTGGGTGCTCAGTGCTCGGGGTGCTCGGAGCTCAGTACTCAGGGTGCTGGTTGCTCAGTGCTCGGGGTGATCGGTGCTCAGTACTCAGGGTGCTGGGTGCTCAGTGCTCGAGGTGCTCGGTGCTCAGTACGTTGGGTGCTCACTACTCAGGGTCCTGGGTGCTCAGTGCTCAGTGTGCTGGGTGCTCAGTGCTCAGGGTGCTGGGTGCTCAGTGCTCAGGGTGCTGGGTGCTCAGTACTCAGGGTGCTGCGTGCTCAGTGCTCAGGGTGCTGGGTGCTCAGTACTCAGGGTGCTGGGTGCACAGTACTTGGGGTGCTGGGTGCTCAGTGCTCAGGGTGCTGGGTGCTCAGTACTCAGGGTGCTGGGTGCTCAGTACTTGTGGTGCTGGGTGCTCAGTATTCAGGGTGCTGGGTGCTCAGTACTCAGGGTGCTGGGTGCTCAGTACTCGGGTGCTGGGTGCTCAGTGCTCAGGGTGCTGGGTGCTCAGTGCTCGGGGTGCTGGGTGCTCAGTGCTCAGTTCTCAGGGTGCTGGGTGCTCAGTGCTCAGGGTACTGGGTGCTCAGTGCTCAGGGTTCTGTGTGCTCAGTGCTCAGGGTGCTGGGTGCTCAGTACTCAGGGTGCTGGGTGCTCAGTGCTCGGGGAGCTGGGTGCTCAGTGCTCGCGGTGCTGGGTGCTCAGTGCTCGGGGTGCTCGGTGCCCAGTACTCAGGGTGCTGGGTGCTCAGTACTCGGGTGCTGGGTGCTCAGTGCTCAGGGTGCTGGGTGCTCAGTGCTCAGTACTCAGGGTGCTGGGTGCTCAGTGCTCAGTACTCAGTGTGCTGGGTGCTCAGTGCTCAGGGTGCTGGGTGCTCAGTGCTCAGAGTGCTGGGTGCTCAGTGCTCAGGGTGCTGGGTACACAGTGCTCAGGGTGCTGGGTTCCCAGTACTCAGGGTGCTCAGTGCTCAGTACTCGGGGTGCTGGGTGCTCAGTGCTCAGGGTGCTGGGTAATCAGTGCTCAGGGTGCTGGGTGCTCAGTACTCAGGGTGCTGAGTACTCAGTACTCAGGGTGCTGGGTGCTCAGTGCTCGGGGTGCTCGGTGCTCAGTACTCAGGGTGCTGGGTGCTCAGTGCTCGAGGTGCTCAGTACTCAGGGTGCTGTGTGTTCAGTGCTCAGGGTGCTTGGTGCTCAGTACTCAGGGTGCTCGGTGCTTAGTACTCAGGGTGCTGGGTGCTCAGTACTCCGGGTGCTGGGTGCTCAGTGCTCGGGGTGCTCGGTGCTCAGTGCTCAAGGTGCTGGGTGCTCAGTACTCAGGGTGCTCATTGCTCAGGGTGCTGGGTGCTCAGTGTTCAGGGTGCTCGGTGCTCGGGGCGCTGGGTGCTCAGTGTTCGGGGTGCTCGGAGCTCAGTACTCAGGGTGCTGGGTGCTCAGTACTCGGGGTGCTCGGTGCTCAGTACTCAGGGTGCTGGGTGCTCAGTACTCAGGGTGCTGGGTGCTCAGTGCTAGGGGTGCTATGTGCTCAGTGGTCGCGGTGCTGGGTGCTCAGTGCTCGGGGTGCTCGGTGCTCAGTACTCAGGGTGCTGGGTGCTCAGTGCTCGAGGTGCTCAGTACTCAGGGTGCTGTGTGTTCAGTGCTCAGGGTGCTTGGTGCTCAGTACTCAGGGTGCTCGGTGCTTAGTACTCAGGGTGCTGGGTGCTCAGTACTCCGGGTGCTGGGTGCTCAGTGCTCGGGGTGCTCGGTGCTCAGTGCTCAAGGTGCTGGGTGCTCAGTGCTCGGGGTGCTCGGAGCTCAGTACTCAGGGTGCTGGGTGCTCAGTACTCGGGGTGCTCGGTGCTCAGCACTCAGGGTGCTGGGTGCTCAGTGCTCAGGGTGCTCGGTGCTCAGTACGTTGGGTGCTCACTACTCAGGGTGCTGGGTGCTCAGTGCTCAGGGTGCTGGGTGCTCAGTACTCAGGGTGCTGGGTGCTCAGTGCTCGGGGTGCTGGGTGCTCAGTGCTCAGGGTGCTGGGTGCTCAGTACTCAGGGTGCTCGGTGCTTAGTACTCAGGGTGCTCGGTGCTCGGGGTGCTGGGTGCTCAGTGCTCGGGGTGCTAGGTGCTCAGTACTCAGAGTGCTGGGTGCTCAGTACTCAGGGTACTGGGTGCTCAGTACTCGGATGCTGGGTGCTCAGTGCTCAGGGTGCTGGGTGCTCAGTGCTCGGGGTGCTGGGTGCTCACTGCTCAGTACTCAGTGTGCTGGGTGCTCAGTGCTCAGGGTGCTGGGTGCTCAGTGCTCAGGGTGCTGGGTGCTCAGTGCTCGGGGTGCTCAGTACTCAGGGTGCTGTGTGTTCAGTGCTCAGGGTACTGGGTGCTCAGTACTCAGGGTGCTCGGTGCTTAGTACTCAGGGTGCTGGGTGCTCAGTACTCCGGGTGCTGGGTGCTCAGTGCTCGGGGTGCTCGGAGCTCAGTACTCAGGGTGCTGGGTGCTCAGTGTTCGGGGTGATCGGTGCTCAGTACTCAGGGTGCTGGGTGCTCAGTGCTCGGGGTGCTCGGTGCTCAGTACGTTGGGTGCTCACTACTCAGGGTCCTGGGTGCTCAGTGCTCAGTGTGCTGGGTGCTCAGTGCTCAGTGTGCTGGGTGCTCAGTGCTCAGGGTGCTGGGTGCTCAGTACTCAGGGTGCTGGGTGCTCAGTGCTCAGGGTGCTGGGTGCTCAGTACTCAGGGTGCTGGGTGCTCAGTACTTGGGGTGCTGGGTGCTCAGTACTCAGGGTGCTGGGTGCTCAGTACTCAGGGTGCTGGGTGCTCAGTACTCGGGTGCTGGGTGCTCAGTGCTCAGGGTGCTGGGTGCTCAGTGCTCGGGGTGCTGGGTGCTCAGTGCTCAGTTCTCAGGGTGCTGGGTGCTCAGTGCTCAGGGTGCTGGGTGCTCAGTGCTCAGTACTCAGGGTACTGGGTGCTCAGTGCTCAGGGTTCTGTGTGCTCAGTGCTCAGGGTGCTGGGTGCTCAGTACTCAGGGTGCTGGGTGCTCAGTGCTCGGGGAGCTGGGTGCTCAGTGCTCGCGGTGCTGGGTGCTCAGTGCTCGGGGTGCTCGGTGCCCAGTACTCAGGGTGCTGGGTGCTCAGTACTCGGGTGCTGGGTGCTCAGTGCTCAGGGTGCTGGGTGCTCAGTGCTCAGTACTCAGGGTGCTGTGTGCTCAGTGCTCGGGGTGCTGGGTGCTCAGTGCTCAGTACTCAGTGTGCTGGGTGCTCAGTGCTCAGGGTGCTGGGTGCTCAGTGCTCAGGGTGCTGGGTGCTCAGTGCTCAGGGTGCTGGGTACACAGTGCTCAGGGTGCTGGGTTCCCAGTACTCAGGGTGCTCAGTGCTCAGTACTCGGGGTGCTGGGTGCTCAGTGCTCAGGGTGCTGGGTAATCAGTGCTCAGGGTGCTGGGTGCTCAGTACTCAGGGTGCTGAGTGCTCAGTACTCAGGGTGCTGGGTGCTCAGTGCTCGGGGTGCTCGGTGCTCAGTACTCAGGGTGCTGGGTGCTCAGTGCTCGAGGTGCTCAGTACTCAGGGTGCTGTGTGTTCAGTGCTCAGGGTGCTTGGTGCTCAGTACTCAGGGTGCTCGGTGCTTAGTACTCAGGGTGCTGGGTGCTCAGTACTCCGGGTGCTGGGTGCTCAGTGCTCGGGGTGCTCGGTGCTCAGTGCTCAAGGTGCTGGGTGCTCAGTACTCAGGGTGCTCATTGCTCAGGGTGCTGGGTGCTCAGTGTTCAGGGTGCTCGGTGCTCGGGGCGCTGGGTGCTCAGTGCTCGGGGTGCTCGGAGCTCAGTACTCAGGGTGCTGGGTGCTCAGTACTCGGGGTGCTCGGTGCTCAGTACTCAGGGTGCTGGGTGCTCAGTGCTCGGGGTGCTCGGTGCTCAGTACGTTGGGTGCTCACTACTCAGGGTGCTGGGTGCTCAGTGCTCAGGGTGCTGGGTGCTCAGTACTCAGGGTGCTGGGTGCTCAGTGCTCGGGGTGCTGGGTGCTCAGTGCTCAGGGTGCTGGGTGCTCAGTACTCAGGGTGCTCGGTGCTTAGTACTCAGGGTGCTCGGTGCTCGGGGTGCTGGGTGCTCAGTGCTCGGGGTGCTAGGTGCTCAGTACTCAGAGTGCTGGGTGCTCAGTACTCAGGGTACTGTTTGCTAAGTACTCGGGTGCTTGGTGCTCAGTGCTCAGGGTGCTGGGTGCTCAGTGCTCGGGGTGCTGGGTGCTCAGTGCTCAGTACTCAGGGTGCTGGGTGCTCAGTGCTCGGGGTGCTGGGTGCTCAGTGATCAGTACTCAGTGTGCTGGGTGCTCAGTGCTCAGGGTGCTGGGTGCTCAGTGCTCAGGGTGCTGGGTGCTCAATGCTCAGGGTGCTGGGTACACAGTGCTCAGGGTGCTGGGTTCCCAGTACTCAGGGAGCTCAGTGCTCAGTACTCGGGGTGCTGGGTGCTCAGTGCTCAGGGTGCTCAGTGCTCAGTGCTCGGGGTGCTGAGTGGTCAGTGCTCGGGGCGCTGGGGGCTCAGTGCTCGCTGTGCTGGGTGCTCAGTACTCGGGGTGCTGGGTGCTCAGTGCTCAGGGTGCTCAGGGCTCAGTACTCAGTCCTCAGGGTGCTCAGTGCTCAGTGCTCAGGGTGCTGGGTGTTCAGTACTCAGGGTGCTGGGTGCTCAGTACTCAGGGTGCTGGGTGCTCAGTGCTCAGGGTGCTGGGTGCTCAGTGCTCGGGTTGCTCAGTACTCAGGGTGCTGTGTGTTCAGTGCTCAGGGTACTGGGTGCTCAGTACTCAGGGTGCTCGGTGCTTAGTACTCAGGGTGCTGGGTGCTCAGTACTCCGGGTGCTGGGTGCTCAGTGCTCGGGGTGCTCGGAGCTCAGTACTCAGGGTGCTGGGTGCTCAGTGCTCGGGGTGATCGGTGCTCAGTACTCAGGGTGCTGGGTGCTCAGTGCTCGGGGTGCTCGGTGCTCAGTACGTTGGGTGCTCACTACTGAGGGTCCTGGGTGCTCAGTGCTCAGTGTGCTGGGTGCTCAGTGCTCAGGGTGCTGGGTGCTCAGTGCTCAGGGTGCTGGGTGCTCAGTACTCAGGGTGCTGGGTGCTCAGTGCTCAGGGTGCTGGGTGCTCAGTACTTGGGGTGCTGGGTGCTCAGTACTCAGGGTGCTGGGTGCTCAGTACTCAGGGTGCTGGGTGTTCAGTACTCGGGGTGCTGGGTTCTCAGTACTCAGGGTGCTGGGTGCTCAGTACTCGGGGTGCTGGGTGCTCAGTGCTCAGGGTGCTGGGTGCTCAGTGCTCGGGGTGCTGGGTGCTCAGTGCTCAGGGTGCTGGGTGCTCAGTGCTCGGGGTGCTGGGTGCTCAGTGCTCAGTACTCAGGGTGCTGGGTGCTCAGTGCTCAGGGTGCTGGGTGCTCAGGGCTCGGGGTGCTGGGTGCTCAGTACTCAGGGTGCTGGGTGCTCAGTACTCCGGGTGCTGGGTGCTCAGTTCTCGGGGTGCTCGGTGCTCAGTACTCAGTGCTCAGGGTGCTCAGTGCTCAGGGCTCAGGGTGCTGGGTGTTCAGTATTCAGGGTGCTGGGTGCTCAGTGCTCAGGGTGCTGGGTGCTCAGTGCTCAGGGTCCTCGGTGCTCGGGGCGCTGGGTGCTCAGTGCTCGGGGTGCTCGGAGCTCAGTACTCAGGGTGCTGGGTGCTCAGTGCTCGGGGTGCTATGTGCTCAGTGGTCGCGGTGCTGGGTGCTCAGTGCTCGGGGTGCTCGGTGCTCAGTACTCAGGGTGCTGGGTGCTCAGTGCTCGAGGTGCTCAGTACTCAGGGTGCTGTGTGTTCAGTGCTCAGGGTGCTGGGTGCTCAGTACTCAGGGTGCTCGGTGCTTAGTACTCAGGGTGCTGGGTGCTCAGTACTCCGGGTGCTGGGTGCTCAGTGCTCGGGGTGCTCGGTGCTCAGTGCTCAAGGTGCTGGGTGCTCAGTACTCAGGGTGCTCATTGCTCAGGGTGCTGGGTGCTCAGTGCTCAGGGTGCTCGGTGCTCGGGGCGCTGGGTGCTCAGTGCTCGGGGTGCTTGGAGCTCAGTACTCAGGGTGCTCGGTGCTCAGTACTCGGGGTGCTCGGTGCTCAGTACTCAGGGTGCTGGGTGCTCAGTGCTCGGGGTGCTCGGTGCTCAGTACGTTGGGTGCTCACTACTCAGGGTGCTGGGTGCTCAGTGCTCAGGGTGCTGGGTGCTCAGTACTCAGGGTGCTGGGTGCTCAGTGCTCGGGGTGCTGGGTGCTCAGTGCTCAGGGTGCTGGGTGCTCAGTACTCAGGGTGCTCGGTGCTTAGTACTCAGGGTGCTCGGTGCTCGGGGTGCTGGGTGCTCAGTGCTCGGGGTGCTAGGTGCTCAGTACTCAGAGTGCTGGGTGCTCAGTACTCAGGGTACTGGGTGCTCAGTACTCGGGTGCTGGGTGCTCAGTGCTCAGGGTGCTGGGTGCTCAGTGCTCGGGGTGCTGGGTGCTCAGTGCTCAGTATTCAGGGTGCTGGGTGCTCAGTGCTCGGGGTACTGGGTGCTCAGTGCTCAGTACTCAGTGTGCTGGGTGCGCAGTGCTCAGGGTGCTGGGTGCTCAGTGCTCAGGGTGCTGGGTGCTCTGTGCTCAGGGTGCTGGGTACACAGTGCTCAGGGTGCTGGGTTCCCAGTACTCAGGGAGCTCAGTGCTCAGTACTCGGGGTGCTGGGTGCTCAGTGCTCAGGGTGCTCAGTGCTCAGTACTCGGGGAGCTGTGTGCTCAGTGCTCCGGGTGCTCAGTGCTCAGTGCTCGGGGTGCTGGGTGGTCAGTGCTCGGGGCGCTGGGGGCTCAGTGCTCGGTGTGCTGGGTGCTCAGTACTCGGGGTGCTGGGTGCTCAGTGCTCAGGGTGCTCAGTGCTCAGTACTCAGTGCTCAGGGTGCTCAGTGCTCAGTGCTCAGGGTGCTGGGTGTTCAGTACTCAGGGTGCTGGGTGCTCAGTACTCAGGGTGCTGGGTGCTCAGTGCTCAGGGTGCTGGGTGCTCAGTGCTCAGGGTGCTGGGTGCTCAGTGCTCGGGGTGCTCAGTACTCAGGGTGCTGTGTGTTCAGTGCTCAGGGTACTGGGTGCTCAGTACTCAGGGTGCTCGGTGCTTAGTACTCAGGGTGCTGGGTGCTCAGTACTCCGGGTGCTGGGTGCTCAGTGCTCGGGGTGCTCGGAGCTCAGTACTCAGGGTGCTGGTTTCTCAGTGCTCGGGGTGATCGGTGCTCAGTACTCAGGGTGCTGGGTGCTCAGTGCTCGGGGTGCTCGGTGCTCAGTACGTTGGGTGCTCACTACTCAGGGTCCTGGGTGCTCAGTGCTCAGTGTGCTGGGTGCTCAGTGCTCAGGGTGCTGGGTGCTCAGTGCTCAGGGTGCTGGGTGCTCAGTACTCAGGGTGCTGGGTGCTCAGTGCTCAGGGTGCTGGGTGCTCAGTACTCAGGGTGCTGGGTGCACAGTACTTGGGGTGCTGGGTGCTCAGTGCTCAGGGTGCTGGGTGCTCAGTACTCAGGGTGCTGGGTGCTCAGTACTTGGGGTGCTGGGTGCTCAGTACTCAGGGTGCTTGGTGCTCAGTACTCAGGGTGCTGGGTGCTCAGTACTCGGGTGCTGGGTGCTCAGTGCTCAGGGTGCTGGGTGCTCAGTGCTCGGGGTGCTGGGTGCTCAGTGCTCAGTTCTCAGGGTGCTGGGTGCTCAGTGCTCAGGGTGCTGGGTGCTCAGTGCTCAGTACTCAGGGTACTGGGTGCTCAGTGCTCAGGGTTCTGTGTGCTCAGTGCTCAGGGTGCTGGGTGCTCAGTACTCAGGGTGCTGGGTGGTCAGTGCTCGGGGAGCTGGGTGCTCAGTGCTCGCGGTGCTGGGTGCTCAGTGCTCGGGGTGCTCGGTGCCCAGTACTCAGGGTGCTGGGTGCTCAGTACTCAGGTGCTGGGTGCTCAGTGCTCAGGGTGCTGGGTGCTCAGTGCTCAGTACTCAGGGTGCTGGGTGCTCAGTGCTCAGTACTCAGTGTGCTGGGTGCTCAGTGCTCAGGGTGCTGGGTGCGCAGTGCTCAGGGTGCTGGGTGCTCAGTGCTCAGGGTGCTGGGTACACAGTGCTCAGGGTGCTGGGTTCCCAGTACTCAGGGTGCTCAGTGCTCAGTACTCGGGGTGCTGGGTGCTCAGTGCTCAGGGTGCTGGGTAATCAGTGCTCAGGGTGCTGGGTGCTCAGTACTCAGGGTGCTGAGTGCTCAGTACTCAGGGTGCTGGGTGCTCAGTGCTCGTGGTGCTCGGTGCTCAGTACTCAGGGTGCTGGGTGCTCAGTGCTCGAGGTGCTCAGTACTCAGGGTGCTGTGTGTTCAGTGCTCAGGGTGCTTGGTGCTCAGTACTCAGGGTGCTCGGTGCTTAGTACTCAGGGTGCTGGGTGCTCAGTACTCCGGGTGCTGGGTGCTCAGTGCTCGGGGTGCTCGGTGCTCAGTGCTCAAGGTGCTGGGTGCTCAGTACTCAGGGTGCTCATTGCTCAGGGTGCTGGGTGCTCAGTGTTCAGGGTGCTCGGTGCTCGGGGCGCTGGGTGCTCAGTGCTCGGGGTGCTCGGAGCTCAGTACTCAGGGTGCTCGGTGCTCAGTACTCGGGGTGATCGGTGCTCAGTACTCAGGGTGCTGGGTGCTCAGTGCTCGGGGTGCTCGGTGCTCAGTACGTTGGGTGCTCACTACTCAGGGTGCTGGGTGCTCAGTGCTCAGGGTGCTGGGTGCTCAGTACTCAGGGTGCTGGGTGCTCAGTGCTCGGGGTGCTGGGTGCTCAGTGCTCAGGGTGCTGGGTGCTCAGTACTCAGAGTGCTCGGTGCTTAGTACTCAGGGTGCTCGGTGCTCGGGGTGCTGGGTGCTCAGTGCTCGGGGTGCTAGGTGCTCAGTACTCAGGGTACTGGGTGCTCAGTACTCAGGGTGCTCGGTGCTTAGTACTCAGGGTGCTCGGTGCTCGGGGTGCTGGGTGCTCAGTGCTCGGGGTGCTGGGTGCTCAGTGCTCAGGGTACTGGGTGCTCAGTACTCAGGGTGCTCGGTGCTTAGTACTCAGGGTGCTGGGTGCTCAGTACTCCGGGTGCTGGGTGCTCAGTGCTCGGGGTGCTCGGAGCTCAGTACTCAGGGTGCTGGGTGCTCAGTGCTCGGGGTGATCGGTGCTCAGTACTCAGGGTGCTGGGTGCTCAGTGATCGGGGTGCTCGGTGCTCAGTACGTTGGGTGCTCACTACTCAGGGTCCTGGGTGCTCAGTGCTCAGTGTGCTGGGTGCTCAGTGCTCAGGGTGCTGGGTGCTCAGTGCTCAGGTTGCTGGGTGCTCAGTACTCAGGGTGCTGGGTGCTCAGTGCTCAGGGTGCTGGGTGCTCAGTACTTGGGGTGCTGGGTGCTCTGTACTCAGGGTGCTGGGTGTTCAGTACTCGGGGTGCTGGGTTCTCAGTACTCAGGGTGCTGGGTGCTCAGTACTCGGGGTGCTGGGTGCTCAGTGCTCAGGGTGCTGGGTGCTCACTGCTCGGGGTGCTGGGTGCTCAGTGCTCAGGGTGCTGGGTGCTCAGTGCTCGGGGTGCTGGGTGCTCAGTGCTCAGTACTCAGGGTGCTGGGTGCTCAGTGCTCAGGGTGCTGGGTGCTCATTGCTCGGGGTGCTGGGTGCTCAGTACTCAGGGTGCTGGGTGCTCAGTACTCCGGGTGCTGGGTGCTCAGTTCTCGGGGTGCTCGGTGCTCAGTACTCAGTGCTCAGGGTGCTCAGTGCTCAATGCTCAGGGTGCTGGGTGTTCAGTATTCAGGGTGCTGGGTGCTCAGTGCTCAGGGTGCTGGGTGCTCCGTGCTCAGGGTGCTCGGTGCTCGGGGCGCTGGGTGCTCAGTGCTCGGGGTGCTCGGAGCTCAGTACTCAGGGTGCTGGGTGCTCAGTGCTCGGGGTGCTATGTGCTCAGTGGTCGCGGTGCTGGGTGCTCAGTGCTCGGGGTGCTAGGTGCTCAGTACTCAGGGTGCTGGGTGCTCAGTGCTCGAGGTGCTCAGTACTCAGGGTGCTGTGTGTTCAGTGCTCAGGGTGCTGGGTGCTCAGTACTCAGGGTGCTCGGTGCTTAGTACTCAGGGTGCTGGGTGCTCAGTACTCCGGGTGCTGGGTGCTCAGTGCTCGGGGTGCTCGGTGCTCAGTGCTCAAGGTGCTGGGTGCTCAGTACTCAGGGTGCTCATTGCTCAGGGTGCTGGGTGCTCAGTGCTCAGGGTGCTCGGTGCTCGGGGCGCTGGGTGCTCAGTGCTCGGGGTGCTCGGAGCTCAGTACTCAGGATGCTCGGTGCTCAGTACTCGGGGTGCTCGGTGCTCAGTACTCAGGGTGCTGGGTGCTCAGTGCTCGGGGTGCTCGGTGCTCAGTACGTTGGGTGCTCACTACTCAGGGTGCTGGGTGCTCAGTGCTCAGGGTGCTGGGTGCTCAGTACTCAGGGTGCTGGGTGCTCAGTGCTCGGGGTGCTGGGTGCTCAGTGCTCAGGGTGCTGGGTGCTCAGTACTCAGGGTGCTCGGTGCTTAGTACTCAGGGTGCTCGGTGCTTGGGGTGCTGGGTGCTCAGTGCTCGGGGTGCTAGGTGCTCAGTATTCGGAGTGCTGGGTGCTCAGTACTCAGGGTACTGGGTGCTCAGTACTCGGGTGCTGGGTGCTCAATGCTCAGGGTGCTGGGTGCTCAGTGCTCGGGGTGCTGGGTGCTCAGTGCTCAGTACTCAGGGTGCTGGGTGCGCAGTGCTCAGGGTGCTGGGTGCTCAGTGCTCGGGGTGCTGGGTGCTCAGTGCTCAGTACTCAGTGTGCTGGGTGCGCAGTGCTCAGGGTGCTGGGTGCTCAGTGCTCAGGGTGCTGGGTGCTCTGTGCTCACGGTGCTGGGTACACAGTGCTCAGGGTGCTGGGTTCCCAGTACTCAGGGAGCTCAGTGCTCAGTACTCGGGGTGCTGGGTGCTCAGTGCTCAGGGTGCTCAGTGCTCAGTACTCTGGGTGCTGTGTGCTCAGTGCTCCGGGTGCTCAGTGCTCAGTGCTCGGGGTGCTGGGTGGTCAGTGCTCGGGGCGCTGGGGGCTCAGTGCTCGGTGTGCTGGGTGCTCAGTACTCGGGGTGCTGGGTGCTCAGTGCTCAGGGTGCTCAGTGCTCAGTACTCAGTGCTCAGGGTGCTCAGTGCTCAGTGATCAGGGTGCTGGGTGTTCAGTACTCAGGGTGCTGGGTGCTCAGTACTCAGGGTGCTGGGTGCTCAGTGCTCAGGGTGCTGGGTGCTCAGTGCTCGGGGTGCTCAGGACTCAGGGTGCTGTGTGTTCAGTGCTCAGGTACTGGGTGCTCAGTACTCAGGGTGCTCGGTGCTTAGTACTCAGGGTGCTGGGTGCTCAGTACTCCGGGTGCTGGGTGCTCAGTGCTCGGGGTGCTCGGAGCTCAGTACTCAGGGTGCTGGGTGCTCAGTGCTCGGGGTGATCGGTGCTCAGTACTCAGGGTGCTGGATGCTCAGTGCTCGGGGTGCACGGTGCTCAGTGCTCAGGGTGCTGGGTGCTCAGTACTCAGGGTGCTGGGTGCTCAGTGCTCGGGGTGCTGGGTGCTCAGTGCTCAGGGTGCTGGGTGCTCAGTACTCAGGGTGCTCGGTGCTTAGTACTCAGGGTGCTCGGTGCTCGGGGTGCTGGGTGCTCAGTGCTCGGGGTGCTAGGTGCTCAGTACTCAGAGTGCTGGGTGCTCAGTACTCAGGGTACTGGGTGCTCAGTACTCGGGTGCTGGGTGCTCAGTGCTCAGGGTGCTGGGTGCTCAGTGCTCCGGGTGCTGGGTGCTCAGTGCTCAGTACTCAGGGTGCTGGGTGCGCAGTGCTCAGGGTGCTGGGTGCTCAGTGCTCGGGGTGCTGGGTGCTCAGTACTCAGGGTGCTGGGTGCTCAGTGCTCAGGGTGCTGGGTGCTCAGTACTCAGGGTGCTGGTTGCACAGTACTTGGGGTGCTGGGTGCTCAGTGCTCAGGGTGCTGGGTGCTCAGTACTCAGGGTGCTGGCTGCTCAGTACTTGGGGTGCTGGGTGCTCAGTACTCAGGGTGCTGGGTGCTCAGTACTCAGGGTGCTGGGTGCTCAGTACTCGGGTGCTGGGTGCTCAGTGCTCAGGGTGCTGGGTGCTCAGTGCTCGGGGTGCTGGGTGCTCAGTGCTCAGTTCTCAGGGTGCTGGGTGCTCAGTGCTCAGGGTGCTGGGTGCTCAGTGCTCAGTACTCAGGGTACTGGGTGCTCAGTGCTCAGGGTTCTGTGTGCTCAGTGCTCAGGGTGCTGGGTGCTCAGTACTCAGGGTGCTGGGTGCTCAGTGCTCGGGGAGCTGGGTGCTCAGTGCTCGCGGTGCTGGGTGCTCAGTGCTCGGGGTGCTCGGTGCCCAGTACTCAGGGTGCTGGGTGCTCAGTACTCGGATGCTGGGTGCTCAGTGCTCAGGGTGCTGGGTGCTCAGTGCTCAGTACTCAGGGTGCTGGGTGCTCAGTGCTCAGTACTCAGTGTGCTGGGTGCTCAGTGCTCAGGGTGCTGGGTGCGCAGTGCTCAGGGTGCTGGGTGCTCAGTGCTCAGGGTGCTGGGTACACAGTGCTCAGGCTGCTGGGTTCCCAGTACTCAGGGTGCTCAGTGCTCAGTACTCGGGGTGCTGGGTGCTCAGTGCTCAGGGTGCTGGGTAATCAGTGCTCAGGGTGCTGGGTGCTCAGTACTCAGGGTGCTGAGTGCTCAGTACTCAGGGTGCTGGGTGCTCAGTGCTCGTGGTGCTCGGTGCTCAGTACTCAGGGTGCTGGGTGCTCAGTGCTCGAGGTGCTCAGTACTCAGGGTGCTGTGTGTTCAGTGCTCAGGGTGCTTGGTGCTCAGTACTCAGGGTGCTCGGTGCTTAGTACTCAGGGTGCTGGGTGCTCAGTACTCCGGGTGCTGGGTGCTCAGTGCTCGGGGTGCTCAGTGCTCAGTGCTCAAGGTGCTGGGTGCTCAGTACTCAGGGTGCTCATTGCTCGGGGTGCTGGGTGCTCAGTGTTCAGGGTGCTCGGTGCTCGGGGCGCTGGGTGCTCAGTGCTCGGGGTGCTCGGAGCTCAGTACTCAGGGTGCTGGGTGCTCAGTACTCGGGGTGCTCGGTGCTCAGTACTCAGGGTGCTGGGTGCTCAGTGCTCGGGGTGCTCGGTGCTCAGTACGTTGGGTGCTCACTACTCAGGGTGCTGGGTGCTCAGTGCTCAGGGTGCTGGGTGCTCAGTACTCAGGGTGCTGGGTGCTCAGTGCTCGGGGTGCTGGGTGCTCAGTGCTCAGGGTGCTGGGTGCTCAGTACTCAGAGTGCTCGGTGCTTAGTACTCAGGGTGCTCGGTGCTCGGGGTGCTGGGTGCTCAGTGCTCGGGGTGCTAGCTGCTCAGTACTCAGGGTACTGGGTGCTCAGTACTCAGGGTGCTCGGTGCTTAGTACTCAGGGTGCTCGGTGCTCGGGGTGCTGGGTGCTCAGTGCTCGGGGTGCTGGGTGCTCAGTGCTCAGGGTACTGGGTGCTCAGTACTCAGGGTGCTCGGTGCTTAGTACTCAGGGTGCTGGGTGCTCAGTACTCCGGGTGCTGTGTGCTCAGTGCTCGGGGTGCTCGGAGCTCAGTACTCAGGGTGCTGGGTGCTCAGTGCTCGGGGTGATCGGTGCTCAGTACTCAGGGTGCTGGGTGCTCAGTGCTCGGGGTGCTCGGTGCTCAGTACGTTGGGTGCTCACTACTCAGGGTCCTGGGTGCTCAGTGCTCAGTGTGCTGGGTGCTCAGTGCTCAGGGTGCTGGGTGCTCAGTGCTCAGGTTGCTGGGTGCTCAGTACTCAGGGTGCTGGGTGCTCAGTGCTCAGGGTGCTGGGTGCTCAGTACTTGGGGTGCTGGGTGCTCTGTACTCAGGGTGCTGGGTGTTCAGTACTCGGGGTGCTGGGTTCTCAGTACTCAGGGTGCTGGGTGCTCAGTACTCGGGGTGCTGGGTGCTCAGTGCTCAGGGTGCTGGGTGCTCACTGCTCGGGGTGCTGGGTGCTCAGTGCTCAGGGTGCTGGGTGCTCAGTGCTCGGGGTGCTGGGTGCTCAGTGCTCAGTACTCAGGGTGCTGGGTGCTCAGTGCTCAGGGTGCTGGGTGCTCATTGCTCGGGGTGCTGGGTGCTCAGTACTCAGGGTGCTGGGTGCTCAGTACTCCGGGTGCTGGGTGCTCAGTTCTCGGGGTGCTCGGTGCTCAGTACTCAGTGCTCAGGGTGCTCAGTGCTCAGTGCTCAGGGTGCTGCGTGTTCAGTATTCAGGGTGCTGGGTGCTCAGTGCTCAGGGTGCTGGGTGCTCCGTGCTCAGGGTGCTCGGTGCTCGGGGCGCTGGGTGCTCAGTGCTCGGGGTGCTCGGAGCTCAGTACTCAGGGTGCTGGGTGCTCAGTGCTCGGGGTGCTATGTGCTCAGTGGTCGCGGTGCTGGGTGCTCAGTGCTCGGGGTGCTCGTTGCTCAGTACTCAGGGTGCTGGGTGCTCAGTACTCAGGGTGCTGGGTGCTCAGTACTCGGGTGCTGGGTGCTCAGTGCTCAGGGTGCTGGGTGCTCAGTGCTCGGGGTGCTGGGTGCTCAGTGCTCAGTTCTCAGGGTGCTGGGTGCTCAGTGCTCAGGGTGCTGGGTGCTCAGTGCTCAGTACTCAGGGTACTGGGTGCTCAGTGCTTTGGGTTCTGTGTGTTCAGTGCTCAGGGTGCTGGGTGCTCAGTACTGAGGGTGCTGGGTGCTCAGTGCTCGGGGAGCTGGGTGCTCAGTGCTCGCGGTGCTGGGTGCTCAGTGCTCGGGGTGCTCGGTGCCCAGTACTCAGGGTGCTGGGTGCTCAGTACTCGGATGCTGGGTGCTCAGTGCTCAGGGTGCTGGGTGCTCAGTGCTCAGTACTCAGGGTGCTGGGTGCTCAGTGCTCAGTACTCAGTGTGCTGGGTGCTCAGTGCTCAGGGTGCTGGGTGCGCAGTGCTCAGGGTGCTGGGTGCTCAGTGCTCAGGGTGCTGGGTACACAGTGCTCAGGCTGCTGGGTTCCCAGTACTCAGGGTGCTCAGTGCTCAGTACTCGGGGTGCTGGGTGCTCAGTGCTCAGGGTGCTGGGTAATCAGTGCTCAGGGTGCTGGGTGCTCAGTACTCAGGGTGCTGAGTGCTCAGTACTCAGGGTGCTGGGTGCTCAGTGCTCGTGGTGCTCGGTGCTCAGTACTCAGGGTGCTGGGTGCTCAGTGCTCGAGGTGCTCAGTACTCAGGGTGCTGTGTGTTCAGTGCTCAGGGTGCTTGGTGCTCAGTACTCAGGGTGCTCGGTGCTTAGTACTCAGGGTGCTGGGTGCTCAGTACTCCGGGTGCTGGGTGCTCAGTGCTCGGGGTGCTCAGTGCTCAGTGCTCAAGGTGCTGGGTGCTCAGTACTCAGGGTGCTCATTGCTCGGGGTGCTGGGTGCTCAGTGTTCAGGGTGCTCGGTGCTCGGGGCGCTGGGTGCTCAGTGCTCGGGGTGCTCGGAGCTCAGTACTCAGGGTGCTGGGTGCTCAGTACTCGGGGTGCTCGGTGCTCAGTACTCAGGGTGCTGGGTGCTCAGTGCTCGGGGTGCTCGGTGCTCAGTACGTTGGGTGCTCACTACTCAGGGTGCTGGGTGCTCAGTGATCAGGGTGCTGGGTGCTCAGTACTCAGGGTGCTGGGTGCTCAGTGCTCGGGGTGCTGGGTGCTCAGTGCTCAGGGTGCTGGGTGCTCAGTACTCAGAGTGCTCGGTGCTTAGTACTCAGGGTGCTCGGTGCTCGGGGTGCTGGGTGCTCAGTGCTCGGGGTGCTAGCTGCTCAGTACTCAGGGTACTGGGTGCTCAGTACTCAGGGTGCTCGGTGCTTAGTACTCAGGGTGCTCGGTGCTCGGGGTGCAGGGTGCTCAGTGCTCGGGGTGCTGGGTGCTCAGTGCTCAGGGTACTGGGTGCTCAGTACTCAGGGTGCTCGGTGCTTAGTACTCAGGGTGCTGGGTGCTCAGTACTCCGGGTGCTGGGTGCTCAGTGCTCGGGGTGCTCGGAGCTCAGTACTCAGGGTGCTGGGTGCTCAGTGCTCGGGGTGATCGGTGCTCAGTACTCAGGGTGCTGGGTGCTCAGTGCTCGGGGTGCTCGGTTCTCAGTACGTTGGGTGCTCACTACTCAGGTTCCTGGGTGCTCAGTGCTCAGTGTGCTGGGTGCTCAGTGCTCAGGGTGCTGGGTGCTCAGTGCTCAGGTTGCTGGGTGCTCAGTACTCAGGGTGCTGGGTGCTCAGTGCTCAGGGTGCTGGGTGCTCAGTACTTGGGGTGCTGGGTGCTCTGTACTCAGGGTGCTGGGTGTTCAGTACTCGGGGTGCTGGGTTCTCAGTACTCAGGGTGCTGGGTGCTCAGTACTCGGGGTGCTGGGTGCTCAGTGCTCAGGGTGCTGGGTGCTCACTGCTCGGGGTGCTGGGTGCTCAGTGCTCAGGGTGCTGGGTGCTCAGTGCTCGGGGTGCTGGGTGCTCAGTGCTCAGTACTCAGGGTGCTGGGTGCTCAGTGCTCAGGGTGCTGGGTGCTCATTGCTCGGGGTGCTGGGTGCTCAGTACTCAGGGTGCTGGGTGCTCAGTACTCCGGGTGCTGGGTGCTCAGTTCTCGGGGTGCTCGGTGCTCAGTACTCAGTGCTCAGGGTGCTCAGTGCTCAGTGCTCAGGGTGCTGGGTGTTCAGTATTCAGGGTGCTGGGTGCTCAGTGCTCAGGGTGCTGGGTGCTCCGTGCTCAGGGTGCTCGGTGCTCGGGGCGCTGGGTGCTCAGTGCTCGGGGTGCTCGGAGCTCAGTACTCAGGGTGCTGGGTGCTCAGTGCTCGGGGTGCTATGTGCTCAGTGGTCGCGGTGCTGGGTGCTCAGTGCTCGGGGTGCTCGGTGCTCAGTACTCAGGGTGCTGGGTGCTCAGTGCTCGAGGTGCTCAGTACTCAGGGTGCTGTGTGTTCAGTGCTCAGGGTGCTGGGTGCTCAGTACTCAGGGTGCTCGGTGCTTAGTACTCAGGGTGCTGGGTGCTCAGTACTCCGGGTGCTGGGTGCTCAGTGCTCGGGGTGCTCGGTGCTCAGTGCTCAAGGTGCTGGGTGCTCAGTACTCAGGGTGCTCATTGCTCAGGGTGCTGGGTGCTCAGTGCTCAGGGTGCTCGGTGCTCGGGGCGCTGGGTGCTCAGTGCTCGGGGTGCTCGGAGCTCAGTACTCAGGGTGCTCGGTGCTCAGTACTCGGGGTGCTCGGTGCTCAGTACTCAGGGTGCTGGGTGCTCAGTGCTCGGGGTGCTCGGTGCTCAGTACGTTGGGTGCTCACTACTCAGGGTGCTGGGTGCTCAGTGCTCAGGGTGCTGGGTGCTCAGTACTCAGGGTGCTGGGTGCTCAGTGCTCGGGGTGCTGGGTGCTCAGTGCTCAGGGTGCTGGGTGCTCAGTACTCAGGGTGCTCGGTGCTTAGTACTCAGGGTGCTCGGTGCTTGGGGTGCTGGGTGCTCAGTGCTCGGGGTGCTAGGTGCTCAGTATTCGGAGTGCTGGGTGCTCAGTACTCAGGGTACTGGGTGCTCAGTACTCGGGTGCTGGGTGCTCAATGCTCAGGGTGCTGGGTGCTCAGTGCTCGGGGTGCTGGGTGCTCAGTGCTCAGTACTCAGGGTGCTGGGTGCGCAGTGCTCAGGGTGCTGGGTGCTCAGTGCTCGGGGTGCTGGGTGCTCAGTGCTCAGTACTCAGTGTGCTGGGTGCGCAGTGCTCAGGGTGCTGGGTGCTCAGTGCTCAGGGTGCTGGGTGCTCTGTGCTCACGGTGCTGGGTACACAGTGCTCAGGGTGCTGGGTTCCCAGTACTCAGGGAGCTCAGTGCTCAGTACTCGGGGTGCTGGGTGCTCAGTGCTCAGGGTGCTCAGTGCTCAGTACTCTGGGTGCTGTGTGCTCAGTGCTCCGGGTGCTCAGTGCTCAGTGCTCGGGGTGCTGGGTGGTCAGTGCTCGGGGCGCTGGGGGCTCAGTGCTCGGTGTGCTGGGTGCTCAGTACTCGGGGTGCTGGGTGCTCAGTGCTCAGGGTGCTCAGTGCTCAGTACTCAGTGCTCAGGGTGCTCAGTGCTCAGTGATCAGGGTGCTGGGTGTTCAGTACTCAGGGTGCTGGGTGCTCAGTACTCAGGGTGCTGGGTGCTCAGTGCTCAGGGTGCTGGGTGCTCAGTGCTCGGGGTGCTCAGGACTCAGGGTGCTGTGTGTTCAGTGCTCAGGTACTGGGTGCTCAGTACTCAGGGTGCTCGGTGCTTAGTACTCAGGGTGCTGGGTGCTCAGTACTCCGGGTGCTGGGTGCTCAGTGCTCGGGGTGCTCGGAGCTCAGTACTCAGGGTGCTGGGTGCTCAGTGCTCGGGGTGATCGGTGCTCAGTACTCAGGGTGCTGGATGCTCAGTGCTCGGGGTGCACGGTGCTCAGTGCTCAGGGTGCTGGGTGCTCAGTACTCAGGGTGCTGGGTGCTCAGTGCTCGGGGTGCTGGGTGCTCAGTGCTCAGGGTGCTGGGTGCTCAGTACTCAGGGTGCTCGGTGCTTAGTACTCAGGGTGCTCGGTGCTCGGGGTGCTGGGTGCTCAGTGCTCGGGGTGCTAGGTGCTCAGTACTCAGAGTGCTGGGTGCTCAGTACTCAGGGTACTGGGTGCTCAGTACTCGGGTGCTGGGTGCTCAGTGCTCAGGGTGCTGGGTGCTCAGTGCTCCGGGTGCTGGGTGCTCAGTGCTCAGTACTCAGGGTGCTGGGTGCGCAGTGCTCAGGGTGCTGGGTGCTCAGTGCTCGGGGTGCTGGGTGCTCAGTACTCAGGGTGCTGGGTGCTCAGTGCTCAGGGTGCTGGGTGCTCAGTACTCAGGGTGCTGGTTGCACAGTACTTGGGGTGCTGGGTGCTCAGTGCTCAGGGTGCTGGGTGCTCAGTACTCAGGGTGCTGGCTGCTCAGTACTTGGGGTGCTGGGTGCTCAGTACTCAGGGTGCTGGGTGCTCAGTACTCAGGGTGCTGGGTGCTCAGTACTCGGGTGCTGGGTGCTCAGTGCTCAGGGTGCTGGGTGCTCAGTGCTCGGGGTGCTGGGTGCTCAGTGCTCAGTTCTCAGGGTGCTGGGTGCTCAGTGCTCAGGGTGCTGGGTGCTCAGTGCTCAGTACTCAGGGTACTGGGTGCTCAGTGCTCAGGGTTCTGTGTGCTCAGTGCTCAGGGTGCTGGGTGCTCAGTACTCAGGGTGCTGGGTGCTCAGTGCTCGGGGAGCTGGGTGCTCAGTGCTCGCGGTGCTGGGTGCTCAGTGCTCGGGGTGCTCGGTGCCCAGTACTCAGGGTGCTGGGTGCTCAGTACTCGGATGCTGGGTGCTCAGTGCTCAGGGTGCTGGGTGCTCAGTGCTCAGTACTCAGGGTGCTGGGTGCTCAGTGCTCAGTACTCAGTGTGCTGGGTGCTCAGTGCTCAGGGTGCTGGGTGCGCAGTGCTCAGGGTGCTGGGTGCTCAGTGCTCAGGGTGCTGGGTACACAGTGCTCAGGCTGCTGGGTTCCCAGTACTCAGGGTGCTCAGTGCTCAGTACTCGGGGTGCTGGGTGCTCAGTGCTCAGGGTGCTGGGTAATCAGTGCTCAGGGTGCTGGGTGCTCAGTACTCAGGGTGCTGAGTGCTCAGTACTCAGGGTGCTGGGTGCTCAGTGCTCGTGGTGCTCGGTGCTCAGTACTCAGGGTGCTGGGTGCTCAGTGCTCGAGGTGCTCAGTACTCAGGGTGCTGTGTGTTCAGTGCTCAGGGTGCTTGGTGCTCAGTACTCAGGGTGCTCGGTGCTTAGTACTCAGGGTGCTGGGTGCTCAGTACTCCGGGTGCTGGGTGCTCAGTGCTCGGGGTGCTCAGTGCTCAGTGCTCAAGGTGCTGGGTGCTCAGTACTCAGGGTGCTCATTGCTCGGGGTGCTGGGTGCTCAGTGTTCAGGGTGCTCGGTGCTCGGGGCGCTGGGTGCTCAGTGCTCGGGGTGCTCGGAGCTCAGTACTCAGGGTGCTGGGTGCTCAGTACTCGGGGTGCTCGGTGCTCAGTACTCAGGGTGCTGGGTGCTCAGTGCTCGGGGTGCTCGGTGCTCAGTACGTTGGGTGCTCACTACTCAGGGTGCTGGGTGCTCAGTGCTCAGGGTGCTGGGTGCTCAGTACTCAGGGTGCTGGGTGCTCAGTGCTCGGGGTGCTGGGTGCTCAGTGCTCAGGGTGCTGGGTGCTCAGTACTCAGAGTGCTCGGTGCTTAGTACTCAGGGTGCTCGGTGCTCGGGGTGCTGGGTGCTCAGTGCTCGGGGTGCTAGCTGCTCAGTACTCAGGGTACTGGGTGCTCAGTACTCAGGGTGCTCGGTGCTTAGTACTCAGGGTGCTCGGTGCTCGGGGTGCTGGGTGCTCAGTGCTCGGGGTGCTGGGTGCTCAGTGCTCAGGGTACTGGGTGCTCAGTACTCAGGGTGCTCGGTGCTTAGTACTCAGGGTGCTGGGTGCTCAGTACTCCGGGTGCTGTGTGCTCAGTGCTCGGGGTGCTCGGAGCTCAGTACTCAGGGTGCTGGGTGCTCAGTGCTCGGGGTGATCGGTGCTCAGTACTCAGGGTGCTGGGTGCTCAGTGCTCGGGGTGCTCGGTGCTCAGTACGTTGGGTGCTCACTACTCAGGGTCCTGGGTGCTCAGTGCTCAGTGTGCTGGGTGCTCAGTGCTCAGGGTGCTGGGTGCTCAGTGCTCAGGTTGCTGGGTGCTCAGTACTCAGGGTGCTGGGTGCTCAGTGCTCAGGGTGCTGGGTGCTCAGTACTTGGGGTGCTGGGTGCTCTGTACTCAGGGTGCTGGGTGTTCAGTACTCGGGGTGCTGGGTTCTCAGTACTCAGGGTGCTGGGTGCTCAGTACTCGGGGTGCTGGGTGCTCAGTGCTCAGGGTGCTGGGTGCTCACTGCTCGGGGTGCTGGGTGCTCAGTGCTCAGGGTGCTGGGTGCTCAGTGCTCGGGGTGCTGGGTGCTCAGTGCTCAGTACTCAGGGTGCTGGGTGCTCACTGCTCGGGGTGCTGGGTGCTCAGTGCTCAGGGTGCTGGGTGCTCAGTGCTCAGGGTGCTCAGTGCTCAGTACTCTGGGTGCTGTGTGCTCAGTGCTCCGGGTGCTCAGTGCTCAGTGCTCGGGGTGCTGGGTGGTCAGTGCTCGGGGCGCTGGGGGCTCAGTGCTCGGTGTGCTGGGTGCTCAGTACTCGGGGTGCTGGGTGCTCAGTGCTCAGGGTGCTCAGTGCTCAGTACTCAGTGCTCAGGGTGCTCAGTGCTCAGTGATCAGGGTGCTGGGTGTTCAGTACTCAGGGTGCTGGGTGCTCAGTACTCAGGGTGCTGGGTGCTCAGTGCTCAGGGTGCTGGGTGCTCAGTGCTCGGGGTGCTCAGGACTCAGGGTGCTGTGTGTTCAGTGCTCAGGTACTGGGTGCTCAGTACTCAGGGTGCTCGGTGCTTAGTACTCAGGGTGCTGGGTGCTCAGTACTCCGGGTGCTGGGTGCTCAGTGCTCGGGGTGCTCGGAGCTCAGTACTCAGGGTGCTGGGTGCTCAGTGCTCGGGGTGATCGGTGCTCAGTACTCAGGGTGCTGGATGCTCAGTGCTCGGGGTGCACGGTGCTCAGTGCTCAGGGTGCTGGGTGCTCAGTACTCAGGGTGCTGGGTGCTCAGTGCTCGGGGTGCTGGGTGCTCAGTGCTCAGGGTGCTGGGTGCTCAGTACTCAGGGTGCTCGGTGCTTAGTACTCAGGGTGCTCGGTGCTCGGGGTGCTGGGTGCTCAGTGCTCGGGGTGCTAGGTGCTCAGTACTCAGAGTGCTGGGTGCTCAGTACTCAGGGTACTGGGTGCTCAGTACTCGGGTGCTGGGTGCTCAGTGCTCAGGGTGCTGGGTGCTCAGTGCTCCGGGTGCTGGGTGCTCAGTGCTCAGTACTCAGGGTGCTGGGTGCGCAGTGCTCAGGGTGCTGGGTGCTCAGTGCTCGGGGTGCTGGGTGCTCAGTACTCAGGGTGCTGGGTGCTCAGTGCTCAGGGTGCTGGGTGCTCAGTACTCAGGGTGCTGGTTGCACAGTACTTGGGGTGCTGGGTGCTCAGTGCTCAGGGTGCTGGGTGCTCAGTACTCAGGGTGCTGGCTGCTCAGTACTTGGGGTGCTGGGTGCTCAGTACTCAGGGTGCTGGGTGCTCAGTACTCAGGGTGCTGGGTGCTCAGTACTCGGGTGCTGGGTGCTCAGTGCTCAGGGTGCTGGGTGCTCAGTGCTCGGGGTGCTGGGTGCTCAGTGCTCAGTTCTCAGGGTGCTGGGTGCTCAGTGCTCAGGGTGCTGGGTGCTCAGTGCTCAGTACTCAGGGTACTGGGTGCTCAGTGCTCAGGGTTCTGTGTGCTCAGTGCTCAGGGTGCTGGGTGCTCAGTACTCAGGGTGCTGGGTGCTCAGTGCTCGGGGAGCTGGGTGCTCAGTGCTCGCGGTGCTGGGTGCTCAGTGCTCGGGGTGCTCGGTGCCCAGTACTCAGGGTGCTGGGTGCTCAGTACTCGGATGCTGGGTGCTCAGTGCTCAGGGTGCTGGGTGCTCAGTGCTCAGTACTCAGGGTGCTGGGTGCTCAGTGCTCAGTACTCAGTGTGCTGGGTGCTCAGTGCTCAGGGTGCTGGGTGCGCAGTGCTCAGGGTGCTGGGTGCTCAGTGCTCAGGGTGCTGGGTACACAGTGCTCAGGCTGCTGGGTTCCCAGTACTCAGGGTGCTCAGTGCTCAGTACTCGGGGTGCTGGGTGCTCAGTGCTCAGGGTGCTGGGTAATCAGTGCTCAGGGTGCTGGGTGCTCAGTACTCAGGGTGCTGAGTGCTCAGTACTCAGGGTGCTGGGTGCTCAGTGCTCGTGGTGCTCGGTGCTCAGTACTCAGGGTGCTGGGTGCTCAGTGCTCGAGGTGCTCAGTACTCAGGGTGCTGTGTGTTCAGTGCTCAGGGTGCTTGGTGCTCAGTACTCAGGGTGCTCGGTGCTTAGTACTCAGGGTGCTGGGTGCTCAGTACTCCGGGTGCTGGGTGCTCAGTGCTCGGGGTGCTCAGTGCTCAGTGCTCAAGGTGCTGGGTGCTCAGTACTCAGGGTGCTCATTGCTCGGGGTGCTGGGTGCTCAGTGTTCAGGGTGCTCGGTGCTCGGGGCGCTGGGTGCTCAGTGCTCGGGGTGCTCGGAGCTCAGTACTCAGGGTGCTGGGTGCTCAGTACTCGGGGTGCTCGGTGCTCAGTACTCAGGGTGCTGGGTGCTCAGTGCTCGGGGTGCTCGGTGCTCAGTACGTTGGGTGCTCACTACTCAGGGTGCTGGGTGCTCAGTGCTCAGGGTGCTGGGTGCTCAGTACTCAGGGTGCTGGGTGCTCAGTGCTCGGGGTGCTGGGTGCTCAGTGCTCAGGGTGCTGGGTGCTCAGTACTCAGAGTGCTCGGTGCTTAGTACTCAGGGTGCTCGGTGCTCGGGGTGCTGGGTGCTCAGTGCTCGGGGTGCTAGCTGCTCAGTACTCAGGGTACTGGGTGCTCAGTACTCAGGGTGCTCGGTGCTTAGTACTCAGGGTGCTCGGTGCTCGGGGTGCTGGGTGCTCAGTGCTCGGGGTGCTGGGTGCTCAGTGCTCAGGGTACTGGGTGCTCAGTACTCAGGGTGCTCGGTGCTTAGTACTCAGGGTGCTGGGTGCTCAGTACTCCGGGTGCTGTGTGCTCAGTGCTCGGGGTGCTCGGAGCTCAGTACTCAGGGTGCTGGGTGCTCAGTGCTCGGGGTGATCGGTGCTCAGTACTCAGGGTGCTGGGTGCTCAGTGCTCGGGGTGCTCGGTGCTCAGTACGTTGGGTGCTCACTACTCAGGGTCCTGGGTGCTCAGTGCTCAGTGTGCTGGGTGCTCAGTGCTCAGGGTGCTGGGTGCTCAGTGCTCAGGTTGCTGGGTGCTCAGTACTCAGGGTGCTGGGTGCTCAGTGCTCAGGGTGCTGGGTGCTCAGTACTTGGGGTGCTGGGTGCTCTGTACTCAGGGTGCTGGGTGTTCAGTACTCGGGGTGCTGGGTTCTCAGTACTCAGGGTGCTGGGTGCTCAGTACTCGGGGTGCTGGGTGCTCAGTGCTCAGGGTGCTGGGTGCTCACTGCTCGGGGTGCTGGGTGCTCAGTGCTCAGGGTGCTGGGTGCTCAGTGCTCGGGGTGCTGGGTGCTCAGTGCTCAGTACTCAGGGTGCTGGGTGCTCAGTGCTCAGGGTGCTGGGTGCTCATTGCTCGGGGTGCTGGGTGCTCAGTACTCAGGGTGCTGGGTGCTCAGTACTCCGGGTGCTGGGTGCTCAGTTCTCGGGGTGCTCGGTGCTCAGTACTCAGTGCTCAGGGTGCTCAGTGCTCAGTGCTCAGGGTGCTGCGTGTTCAGTATTCAGGGTGCTGGGTGCTCAGTGCTCAGGGTGCTGGGTGCTCCGTGCTCAGGGTGCTCGGTGCTCGGGGCGCTGGGTGCTCAGTGCTCGGGGTGCTCGGAGCTCAGTACTCAGGGTGCTGGGTGCTCAGTGCTCGGGGTGCTATGTGCTCAGTGGTCGCGGTGCTGGGTGCTCAGTGCTCGGGGTGCTCGGTGCTCAGTACTCAGGGTGCTGGGTGCTCAGTACTCAGGGTGCTGGGTGCTCAGTACTCGGGTGCTGGGTGCTCAGTGCTCAGGGTGCTGGGTGCTCAGTGCTCGGGGTGCTGGGTGCTCAGTGCTCAGTTCTCAGGGTGCTGGGTGCTCAGTGCTCAGGGTGCTGGGTGCTCAGTGCTCAGTACTCAGGGTACTGGGTGCTCAGTGCTTTGGGTTCTGTGTGTTCAGTGCTCAGGGTGCTGGGTGCTCAGTACTGAGGGTGCTGGGTGCTCAGTGCTCGGGGAGCTGGGTGCTCAGTGCTCGCGGTGCTGGGTGCTCAGTGCTCGGGGTGCTCGGTGCCCAGTACTCAGGGTGCTGGGTGCTCAGTACTCGGATGCTGGGTGCTCAGTGCTCAGGGTGCTGGGTGCTCAGTGCTCAGTACTCAGGGTGCTGGGTGCTCAGTGCTCAGTACTCAGTGTGCTGGGTGCTCAGTGCTCAGGGTGCTGGGTGCGCAGTGCTCAGGGTGCTGGGTGCTCAGTGCTCAGGGTGCTGGGTACACAGTGCTCAGGCTGCTGGGTTCCCAGTACTCAGGGTGCTCAGTGCTCAGTACTCGGGGTGCTGGGTGCTCAGTGCTCAGGGTGCTGGGTAATCAGTGCTCAGGGTGCTGGGTGCTCAGTACTCAGGGTGCTGAGTGCTCAGTACTCAGGGTGCTGGGTGCTCAGTGCTCGTGGTGCTCGGTGCTCAGTACTCAGGGTGCTGGGTGCTCAGTGCTCGAGGTGCTCAGTACTCAGGGTGCTGTGTGTTCAGTGCTCAGGGTGCTTGGTGCTCAGTACTCAGGGTGCTCGGTGCTTAGTACTCAGGGTGCTGGGTGCTCAGTACTCCGGGTGCTGGGTGCTCAGTGCTCGGGGTGCTCAGTGCTCAGTGCTCAAGGTGCTGGGTGCTCAGTACTCAGGGTGCTCATTGCTCGGGGTGCTGGGTGCTCAGTGTTCAGGGTGCTCGGTGCTCGGGGCGCTGGGTGCTCAGTGCTCGGGGTGCTCGGAGCTCAGTACTCAGGGTGCTGGGTGCTCAGTACTCGGGGTGCTCGGTGCTCAGTACTCAGGGTGCTGGGTGCTCAGTGCTCGGGGTGCTCGGTGCTCAGTACGTTGGGTGCTCACTACTCAGGGTGCTGGGTGCTCAGTGCTCAGGGTGCTGGGTGCTCAGTACTCAGGGTGCTGGGTGCTCAGTGCTCGGGGTGCTGGGTGCTCAGTGCTCAGGGTGCTGGGTGCTCAGTACTCAGAGTGCTCGGTGCTTAGTACTCAGGGTGCTCGGTGCTCGGGGTGCTGGGTGCTCAGTGCTCGGGGTGCTAGCTGCTCAGTACTCAGGGTACTGGGTGCTCAGTACTCAGGGTGCTCGGTGCTTAGTACTCAGGGTGCTCGGTGCTCGGGGTGCAGGGTGCTCAGTGCTCGGGGTGCTGGGTGCTCAGTGCTCAGGGTACTGGGTGCTCAGTACTCAGGGTGCTCGGTGCTTAGTACTCAGGGTGCTGGGTGCTCAGTACTCCGGGTGCTGGGTGCTCAGTGCTCGGGGTGCTCGGAGCTCAGTACTCAGGGTGCTGGGTGCTCAGTGCTCGGGGTGATCGGTGCTCAGTACTCAGGGTGCTGGGTGCTCAGTGCTCGGGGTGCTCGGTTCTCAGTACGTTGGGTGCTCACTACTCAGGTTCCTGGGTGCTCAGTGCTCAGTGTGCTGGGTGCTCAGTGCTCAGGGTGCTGGGTGCTCAGTGCTCAGGTTGCTGGGTGCTCAGTACTCAGGGTGCTGGGTGCTCAGTGCTCAGGGTGCTGGGTGCTCAGTACTTGGGGTGCTGGGTGCTCTGTACTCAGGGTGCTGGGTGTTCAGTACTCGGGGTGCTGGGTTCTCAGTACTCAGGGTGCTGGGTGCTCAGTACTCGGGGTGCTGGGTGCTCAGTGCTCAGGGTGCTGGGTGCTCACTGCTCGGGGTGCTGGGTGCTCAGTGCTCAGGGTGCTGGGTGCTCAGTGCTCGGGGTGCTGGGTGCTCAGTGCTCAGTACTCAGGGTGCTGGGTGCTCAGTGCTCAGGGTGCTGGGTGCTCATTGCTCGGGGTGCTGGGTGCTCAGTACTCAGGGTGCTGGGTGCTCAGTACTCCGGGTGCTGGGTGCTCAGTTCTCGGGGTGCTCGGTGCTCAGTACTCAGTGCTCAGGGTGCTCAGTGCTCAGTGCTCAGGGTGCTGGGTGTTCAGTATTCAGGGTGCTGGGTGCTCAGTGCTCAGGGTGCTGGGTGCTCCGTGCTCAGGGTGCTCGGTGCTCGGGGCGCTGGGTGCTCAGTGCTCGGGGTGCTCGGAGCTCAGTACTCAGGGTGCTGGGTGCTCAGTGCTCGGGGTGCTATGTGCTCAGTGGTCGCGGTGCTGGGTGCTCAGTGCTCGGGGTGCTCGGTGCTCAGTACTCAGGGTGCTGGGTGCTCAGTGCTCGAGGTGCTCAGTACTCAGGGTGCTGTGTGTTCAGTGCTCAGGGTGCTGGGTGCTCAGTACTCAGGGTGCTCGGTGCTTAGTACTCAGGGTGCTGGGTGCTCAGTACTCCGGGTGCTGGGTGCTCAGTGCTCGGGGTGCTCGGTGCTCAGTGCTCAAGGTGCTGGGTGCTCAGTACTCAGGGTGCTCATTGCTCAGGGTGCTGGGTGCTCAGTGCTCAGGGTGCTCGGTGCTCGGGGCGCTGGGTGCTCAGTGCTCGGGGTGCTCGGAGCTCAGTACTCAGGGTGCTCGGTGCTCAGTACTCGGGGTGCTCGGTGCTCAGTACTCAGGGTGCTGGGTGCTCAGTGCTCGGGGTGCTCGGTGCTCAGTACGTTGGGTGCTCACTACTCAGGGTGCTGGGTGCTCAGTGCTCAGGGTGCTGGGTGCTCAGTACTCAGGGTGCTGGGTGCTCAGTGCTCGGGGTGCTGGGTGCTCAGTGCTCAGGGTGCCGGGTGCTCAGTACTCAGGGTGCTCGGTGCTTAGTACTCAGGGTGCTCGGTGCTCGGGGTGCTGGGTGCTCAGTGCTCGGGGTGCTAGGTGCTCAGTACTCAGAGTGCTGGGTGCTCAGTACTCAGGGTACTGGGTGCTCAGTACTCGGGTGCTGGGTGCTCAATGCTCAGGGTGCTGGGTGCTCAGTGCTCGGGGTGCTGGGTGCTCAGTGCTCAGTACTCAGGGTGCTGGGTGCGCAGTGCTCAGGGTGCTGGGTGCTCAGTGCTCGGGGTGCTGGGTGCTCAGTGCTCAGTACTCAGTGTGCTGGGTGCGCAGTGCTCAGGGTGCTGGGTGCTCAGTGCTCAGGGTGCTGGGTGCTCTGTGCTCACGGTGCTGGGTACACAGTGCTCAGGGTGCTGGGTTCCCAGTACTCAGGGAGCTCAGTGCTCAGTACTCGGGGTGCTGGGTGCTCAGTGCTCAGGGTGCTCAGTGCTCAGTACTCTGGGTGCTGTGTGCTCAGTGCTCCGGGTGCTCAGTGCTCAGTGCTCGGGGTGCTGGGTGGTCAGTGCTCGGGGCGCTGGGGGCTCAGTGCTCGGTGTGCTGGGTGCTCAGTACTCGGGGTGCTGGGTGCTCAGTGCTCAGGTTGCTCAGTGCTCAGTACTCAGTGCTCAGGGTGCTCAGTGCTCAGTGATCAGGGTGCTGGGTGTTCAGTACTCAGGGTGCTGGGTGCTCAGTACTCAGGGTGCTGGGTGCTCAGTGCTCAGGGTGCTGGGTGCTCAGTGCTCGGGGTGCTCAGTACTCAGGGTGCTGTGTGTTCAGTGCTCAGGTACTGGGTGCTCAGTACTCAGGGTGCTCGGTGCTTAGTACTCAGGGTGCTGGGTGCTCAGTACTCCGGGTGCTGGGTGCTCAGTGCTCGGGGTGCTCGGAGCTCAGTACTCAGGGTGCTGGGTGCTCAGTGCTCGGGGTGATCGGTGCTCAGTACTCAGGGTGCTGGATGCTCAGTGCTCGGGGTGCACGTTGCTCAGTGCTCAGGGTGCTGGGTGCTCAGTACTCAGGGTGCTGGGTGCTCAGTGCTCGGGGTGCTGGGTGCTCAGTGCTCAGGGTGCTGGGTGCTCAGTACTCAGGGTGCTCGGTGCTTAGTACTCAGGGTGCTCGGTGCTCGGGGTGCTGGGTGCTCAGTGCTCGGGGTGCTAGGTGCTCAGTACTCAGAGTGCTGGGTGCTCAGTACTCAGGGTGCTGGGTGCTCAGTACTCAGGGTGCTGGGTGCACAGTACTTGGGGTGCTGGGTGCTCAGTGCTCAGGGTGCTGGGTGCTCAGTACTCAGGGTGCTGGGTGCTCAGTACTTGGGGTGCTGGGTGCTCAGTACTCAGGGTGCTGGGTGCTCAGTACTCAGGGTGCTGGGTGCTCAGTACTCGGGTGCTGGGTGCTCAGTGCTCAGGGTGCTGGGTGCTCAGTGCTCGGGGTGCTGGGTGCTCAGTGCTCAGTTCTCAGGGTGCTGGGTGCTCAGTGCTCAGGGTGCTGGGTGCTCAGTGCTCAGTACTCAGGGTACTGGGTGCTCAGTGCTCAGGGTTCTGTGTTCTCAGTGCTCAGGGTGCTGGGTGCTCAGTACTCAGGGTGCTGGGTGCTCAGTGCTCGGGGAGCTGGGTGCTCAGTGCTCGCGGTGCTGGGTGCTCAGTGCTCGGGGTGCTCGGTGCCCAGTACTCAGGGTGCTGGGTGCTCAGTACTCGGGTGCTGGGTGCTCAGTGCTCAGGGTGCTGGGTGCTCAGTGCTCAGTACTCAGGGTGCTGGGTGCTCAGTGCTCAGTACTCAGTGTGCTGGGTGCTCAGTGCTCAGGGTGCTGGGTGCGCAGTGCTCAGGGTGCTGGGTGCTCAGTGCTCAGGGTGCTGGGTACACAGTGCTCAGGGTGCTGGGTTCCCAGTACTCAGGGTGCTCAGTGCTCAGTACTCGGGGTGCTGGGTGCTCAGTGCTCAGGGTGCTGGGTAATCAGTGCTCAGGGTGCTGGGTGCTCAGTACTCAGGGTGCTGAGTGCTCAGTACTCAGGGTGCTGGGTGCTCAGTGCTCGTGGTGCTCGGTGCTCAGTACTCAGGGTGCTGGGTGCTCAGGGCTCGAGGTGCTCAGTACTCAGGGTGCTGTGTGTTCAGTGCTCAGGGTGCTTGGTGCTCAGTACTCAGGGTGCTCGGTGCTTAGTACTCAGGGTGCTGGGTGCTCAGTACTCCGGGTGCTGGGTGCTCAGTGCTCGGGGTGCTCGGTGCTCAGTGCTCAAGGTGCTGGGTGCTCAGTACTCAGGGTGCTCATTGCTCAGGGTGCTGGGTGCTCAGTGTTCAGGGTGCTCGGTGCTCGGGGCGCTGGGTGCTCAGTGCTCGGGGTGCTCGGAGCTCAGTACTCAGGGTGCTGGGTGCTCAGTACTCGGGGTGCTCGGTGCTCAGTACTCAGGGTGCTGGGTGCTCAGTGCTCGGGGTGCTCGGTGCTCAGTACGTTGGGTGCTCACTACTCAGGGTGCTGGGTGCTCAGTGCTCAGGGTGCTGGGTGCTCAGTACTCAGGGTGCTGGGTGCTCAGTGCTCGGGGTGCTGGGTGCTCAGTGCTCAGGGTGCTGGGTGCTCAGTACTCAGAGTGCTCGGTGCTTAGTACTCAGGGTGCTCGGTGCTCGGGGTGCTGGGTGCTCAGTGCTCGGGGTGCTGGGTGCTCAGTGCTCGGGGTGCTGGGTGCTCAGTGCTCAGTACTCAGGGTGCTGGGTGCTCAGTGCTCGGGGTGCTGGGTGCTCAGTGCTCAGGGTGCTGGGTGCTCAGTGCTCGGGGTGCTGGGTGCTCAGTGCTCAGTACTCAGGGTGCTCAGTGCTCAGTACTCAGAGTGCTGGGTGCTCAGTACTCAGGGTACTGGGTGCTCAGTACTCGGGTGCTGGGTGCTCAGTGCTCAGGGTGCTGGGTGCTCAGTGCTCGGGGTGCTGGGTGCTCAGTGCTCAGTACTCAGGGTGCTGGGTGCTCAGTGCTCGGGGTGCTGGGTGCTCAGTGCTCAGGGTGCTGGGTGCTCAATGCTCAGGGTACTGGGTACACAGTGCTCAGGGTGCTGGGTTCCCAGTACTCAGGGAGCTCAGTGCTCAGTACTCGGGGTGCTGGGTGCTCAGTGCTCAGGGTGCTCAGTGCTCAGTACTCGGGGTGCTGTGTGCTCAGTGATCCGGGTGCTCAGTGCTCAGTGCTCGGGGTGCTGGGTGGTCAGTGCTCGGGGCGCTGGGGGCTCAGTGCTCGGTGTGCTGGGTGCTCAGTACTCGGGGTGCTGGGTGCTCAGTGCTCAGGGTGCTCAGGGCTCAGTACTCAGTCCTCTGGGTGCTCAGTGCTCAGTGCTCAGGGTGCTGTGTGTTCAGTGCTCAGGGTACTGGGTGCTCAGTACTCAGGGTGCTCGGTGCTTAGTACTCAGGGTGCTGGGTGCTCAGTACTCCGGGTGCTGGGTGCTCAGTGCTCAGGGTGCTCGGAGCTCAGTACTCAGGGTGCTGGGTGCTCAGTGCTCGGGGTGATCGGTGCTCAGTACTCAGGGTGCTGGGTGCTCAGTGCTCGGGGTCCTCGGTGCTCAGTACGTTGGGTGCTCACTACTCAGGGTCCTGGGTGCTCAGTGCTCAGTGTGCTGGGTGCTCAGTGCTCAGGGTGCTGGGTGCTCAGTGCTCAGGTTGCTGGGTGCTCAGTACTCAGGGTGCTGGGTGCTCAGTGCTCAGGGTGCTGGGTGCTCAGTACTTGGGGTGCTGGGTGCTCTGTACTCAGGGTGCTGGGTGTTCAGTACTCGGGGTGCTGGGTTCTCAGTACTCAGGGTGCTGGGTGCTCAGTACTCGGGGTGCTGGGTGCTCAGTGCTCAGGGTGCTGGGTGCTCAGTGCTCGGGGTGCTGGGTGCTCAGTGCTCAGGGTGCTGGGTGCTCAGTGCTCGGGGTGCTGGGTGCTCAGTGCTCAGTACTCAGGGTGCTGGGTGCTCAGTGCTCATGGTGCTGGGTGCTCATTGCTCGGGGTGCTGGGTGCTCAGTACTCAGGGTGCTGGGTGCTCAGTACTCCGGGTGCTGGGTGCTCAGTTCTCGGGGTGCTCGGTGCTCAGTACTCAGTGCTCAGGGTGCTCAGTGCTCAGTGCTCAGGGTGCTGGGTGTTCAGTATTCAGGGTGCTGGGTGCTCAGTGCTCAGGGTGCTGGGTGCTCCGTGCTCAGGGTGCTCGGTGCTCGGGGCGCTGGGTGCTCAGTGCTCGGGGTGCTCGGAGCTCAGTACTCAGGGTGCTGGGTGCTCAGTGCTCGGGGTGCTATGTGCTCAGTGGTCGCGGTGCTGGGTGCTCAGTGCTCGGGGTGCTCGGTGCTCAGTACTCAGGGTGCTGGGTGCTCAGTGCTCGAGGTGCTCAGTACTCAGGGTGCTGTGTGTTCAGTGCTCAGGGTGCTGGGTGCTCAGTACTCAGGGTGCTCGGTGCTTAGTACTCAGGGTGCTGGGTGCTCAGTACTCCGGGTGCTGGGTGCTCAGTGCTCGGGGTGCTCGGTGCTCAGTGCTCAAGGTGCTGGGTGCTCAGTACTCAGGGTGCTCATTGCTCAGGGTGCTGGGTGCTCAGTGCTCAGGGTGCTCGGTGCTCGGGGCGCTGGGTGCTCAGTGCTCGGGGTGCTCGGAGCTCAGTACTCAGGGTGCTCGGTGCTCAGTACTCGGGGTGCTCGGTGCTCAGTACTCAGGGTGCTGGGTGCTCAGTGCTCGGGGTGCTCGGTGCTCAGTACGTTGGGTGCTCACTACTCAGGGTGCTGGGTGCTCAGTGCTCAGGGTGCTGGGTGCTCAGTACTCAGGGTGCTGGGTGCTCAGTGCTCGGGGTGCTGGGTGCTCAGTGCTCAGGGTGCTGGGTGCTCAGTACTCAGGGTGCTCGGTGCTTAGTACTCAGGATGCTCGGTGCTCGGGGTGCTGGGTGCTCAGTGCTCGGGGTGCTAGGTGCTCAGTACTCAGAGTGCTGGGTGCTCAGTACTCAGGGTACTGGGTGCTCAGTACTCGGGTGCTGGGTGCTCAATGCTCAGGGTGCTGGGTGCTCAGTGCTCGGGGTGCTGGGTGCTCAGTGCTCAGTACTCAGGGTGCTGGGTGCGCAGTGCTCAGGGTGCTGGGTGCTCAGTGCTCGGGGTGCTGGGTGCTCAGTGCTCAGTACTCAGTGTGCTGGGTGCGCAGTGCTCAGGGTGCTGGGTGCTCAGTGCTCAGGGTGCTGGGTGCTCTGTGCTCACGGTGCTGGGTACACAGTGCTCAGGGTGCTGGGTTCCCAGTACTCAGGGAGCTCAGTGCTCAGTACTCGGGGTGCTGGGTGCTCAGTGCTCAGGGTGCTCAGTGCTCAGTACTCTGGGTGCTGTGTGCTCAGTGCTCCGGGTGCTCAGTGCTCAGTGCTCGGGGTGCTGGGTGGTCAGTGCTCGGGGCGCTGGGGGCTCAGTGCTCGGTGTGCTGGGTGCTCAGTACTCGGGGTGCTGGGTGCTCAGTGCTCAGGGTGCTCAGTGCTCAGTACTCAGTGCTCAGGGTGCTCAGTGATCAGGGTGCTGGGTGTTCAGTACTCAGGGTGCTGGGTGCTCAGTACTCAGGGTGCTGGGTGCTCAGTGCTCAGGGTGCTGGGTGCTCAGTGCTCGGGGTGCTCAGTACTCAGGGTGCTGTGTGTTCAGTGCTCAGGTACTGGGTGCTCAGTACTCAGGGTGCTCGGTGCTTAGTACTCAGGGTGCTGGGTGCTCAGTACTCCGGGTGCTGGGTGCTCAGTGCTCGGGGTGCTCGGAGCTCAGTACTCAGGGTGCTGGGTGCTCAGTGCTCGGGGTGATCGGTGCTCAGTACTCAGGGTGCTGGATGCTCAGTGCTCGGGGTGCACGGTGCTCAGTGCTCAGGGTGCTGGGTGCTCAGTACTCAGGGTGCTGGGTGCTCAGTGCTCGGGGTGCTGGGTGCTCTGTGCTCAGGGTGCTGGGTGCTCAGTACTCAGGGTGCTCGGTGCTTAGTACTCAGGGTGCTCGGTGCTCGGGGTGCTGGGTGCTCAGTGCTCGGGGTGCTAGGTGCTCAGTACTCAGAGTGCTGTGTGCTCAGTACTCAGGGTACTGGGTGCTCAGTACTCGGGTGCTGGGTGCTCAGTGCTCAGGGTGCTGGGTGCTCAGTGCTCCGGGTGCTGGGTGCTCAGTGCTCAGTACTCAGGGTGCTGGGTGCGCAGTGCTCAGGGTGCTGGGTGCTCAGTGCTCGGGGTGCTGGGTGCTCAGTGCTCAGTACTCAGTGTGCTGGGTGCGCAGTGCTCAGGGTGCTGGGTGCTCAGTGCTCAGGGTGTTGGGTGCTCTCTGCTCAGGGTGCTGGGTACACAGTGCTCAGGGTGCTGGGTTCCCAGTACTCAGGGAGCTCAGTGCTCAGTACTCGGGGTGCTGGGTGCTCAGTGCTCAGGGTGCTCAGTGCTCAGTACTCGGGGTGCTGTGTGCTCAGTGCTCCGGGTGCTCAGTGCTCAGTGCTCGGGGTGCTGGGTGGTCAGTGCTCGGGGCGCTGGGGGCTCAGTGCTCGGTGTGCTGGGTGCTCAGTACTCGGGGTGCTGGGTGCTCAGTGCTCAGGGTGCTCAGTGCTCAGTACTCAGTGCTCAGGGTGCTCAGTGCTCAGTGCTCAGGGTGCTGGGTGTTCAGTATTCAGGGTGCTGGGTGCTCAGTGCTCAGGGTGCTGGGTGCTCAGTGCTCAGGGTGCTCGGTGCTCGGGGCGCTGGGTGCTCAGTGCTCGGGGTGCTCGGAGCTCAGTACTCAGGGTGCTGGGTGCTCAGTGCTCGGGGTGCTCGGTGCTCAGTACTCAGGGTGCTGGGTGCTCAGTGCTCGGGGTGCTGGGTGCTCAGTGCTCAGTACTCAGGGTGCTGGGTGCTCAGTGCTCAGGGTGCTGTGTGCTCAGTGCTCAGGGTGCTGGGTGCTCAGTGCTCAGGGTGCAGGGTAATCAGTGCTCAGGGTGCTTGGTGCTCAGTACTCAGGGTGCAGGGTCCTCAGTACTCAGGGTGCTGGGTGCTCAGTGCTCGGGGTGCTATGTGCTCAGTGGTCGCGGTGCTGGGTGCTCAGTGCTCGGGGTGCTCGGTGCTCAGTACTCAGGGTGCTGGGTGCTCAGTGCTCGAGGTGCTCAGTACTCAGGGTGCTGTGTGTTCTGTGCTCAGGGTGCTGGGTGCTCAGTACTCAGGGTGCTCGGTGCTTAGTACTCAGGGTGCTGGGTGCTCAGTAATCCGGGTGCTGGGTGCTCAGTGCTCGGGGTGCTCGGTGCTCAGTGCTCAAGGTGCTGGGTGCTCAGTACTCAGGGTGCTCATTGCTCAGGGTGCTGGGTGCTCAGTGCTCAGGGTGCTCGGTGCTCGGGGCGCTGGGTGCTCAGTGCTCGGGGTGCTCGGAGCTCAGTACTCAGGGTGCTGGGTGCTCAGTACTCGGGGTGCTCGGTGCTCAGTACTCAGGGTGCTGGGTGCTCAGTGCTCGGGGTGCTCGGTGCTCAGTACGTTGGGTGCTCACTACTCAGGGTGCTGGGTGCTCAGTGCTCAGGGTGCTGTGTGCTCAGTACTCAGGGTGCTGGGTGCTCAGTGCTCGGGGTGCTGAGTGCTCAGTGCTCAGGGTGCTGGGTGCTCAGTACTCAGGGTGCTCGGTGCTTAGTACTCAGGGTGATCGGTGCTCGGGGTGCTGGGTGCTCAGTGCTCGGGGTGCTAGGTGCTCAGTACTCAGAGTGCTGGGTGCTCAGTGCTCAGTACTCAGGGTGCTGGGTGCTCAGTGCTCGGGGTGCTGGGTGCTCAGTGCTCAGTACTCAGGGTGCTGGGTGCTCAGTGCTCAGGGTGCTGTGTGCTCAGTGCTCAGGGTACTGGGTGCTCAGTGCTCAGGGTGCTGGGTACTCAGTGCTCAGGGTGCTGGGTGGTCAGTACTCAGGGTGCTGGGTGCTCAGGGCTCAGGGTGCTGGGTGCTCAGTGCTCGGGGTGCTGGGTGCTCAGTGCTTGGTGTGCTGGGTGCTCAGTGCTCGGGGTGCTCGGTGCTCAGTACTCAGGGTGCTGGGTGCTCAGTGCTCGAGGTGCTCAGTACTCAGACTGCTGTATGTTCAGTGCTCAGAGTGCTGGGTGTTCAGTACTCAGGGTGCTCGGTGCTTAGTACTCAGGGTGCTGGGTGCTCAGTACTCCGGGTCCTGGGTGCTCAGTGCTCGGGGTGCTCGGTGCTCAGTACTCAGTGCTCAGGGTGCTCGGTGCTCAGTGCTCAGGGTGCTGGGTGCTCAGTACTCAGGGTGCTGGGTGCTCAGTACTCAGGGTGCTGGGTGCTCAGTGCTCAGGGTGCTGGGTACTCTGTGATCAGGGTGCTCGGTGCTCAGTGCTCGGGGTGCTGGGTGCTCAGTACTCAGGGTGCTGGGTGCTCAGTGCTCAGGGTGCTTGGTGCTCAGTACTCAGGGTGCTAGGTGCTCAGTGCTCAGGGTGCTGGGTGCTCAGTACTCAGGGTGCTGGGTGCTCAGTGCTCAGGGTGCTGGGTCCTCAGTACTCAGGGTGCTGGGAGCTCAGTGCTCAGGGTGATCGGTGCTCAGTACTCAGGGTGCTCAGTACTCAGGGTGCTGGGTGCTCAGTGCTCAGGGTGCTGGGTGCTCAGTACTCAGGGTGCTGGGTGCTCAGTGCTCTGGGTGCTGGGTGCTCAGTGCTCAGGGTGATCGGTGCTCAGTACTTAGGGTGCTGGGTACTCAGTGCTCAGGGTGCTGGGTGCTCAGTCCTCAGGGTGCTCACTGCTCAGGGTGCTGGGTGCTCAGTGCTCGGGGTGCTGGATGCACAGTGCTCCGGGTGCTGGGTGCTCAGTGCTCAGTGCTCAGGGTGCTGGGTGCTCAGTGCTCAGTGCTCAGGGTGCTGGTTGCTCAGTACTCAGGGTGCTAGGTGCTCAGTACTCAGGGTGCTGGGTGCTCAGTGCTCAGGGTGCTGGGTGCTCAGTACTCAGGGTGCTAGGTGCTCAGTACTCAGTCTGCTGGGTGCTCAGTGCTCGGTGCTCAGTACTCAAGGTGCTGGCTGCTCAGTGCTCAGGGTGCTGGGTGCTCAGTGATCAGGGTGCTGGGTGCTCAGTACTCAGGGTGATCGGTGCTCAGTACTCAGGCTTCTCAGTGCTCAGTACTCAGGGTGCTGGGTACTCAGTGCTCAGGGTGCTGGGTGCTCAGTACTCAGGGTGCTCAGTGCTCAGTACTCGGGGTGCTTGGTGCTCAGTACTCAGGGTGCTCAGTGCTCAGTACTCGGGGTGCTGGGTGCTCAGTGCTCGGGGTGCTCGGAGCTCAGTACTCAGGGTGCTGGGTGCTCAGTGCTCGGAGTGCTCGGTGCTCAGTACTCAGGGTGCTGGGTGCTCAGTGCTCGGGGTGCTGGGTGCTCAGTGCTCAGTACTCAGGGAGCTGGGTGCTCAGTGCTCTGGGTGCTGTGTGCTCAGTGCTCAGGGTGCTGGGTGCTCAGTACTCAGGGTGCTGCGTGCTCAGTGCTTGGGGTGCTGGGTGCTCAGTACTCAGGGTGCTGGGTGCTCAGTGCTCAGGGTGCTGGGTGCTCAGTGCTCAGGGTGCTGGGTGCTCAGTGCTCAGTAGTCAGGGTGCTAGGTGCTCAGTGCTCAGGGTGCTGTGTGCACAGTGCTCAGGGTGCTGGGTGCTCAGTGCTCTGGGTGCTGGGTACTCAGTGCTCAGAGTGCTGGGTGCTCAGTACTCAGGGTGCTGGGTGCTCAGTACTCAGGTTGCTGGGTGCTCAGTGCTCGGGGTGCTGGGTACTCAGTGCTCAGGGTGCTCGGTGCTCAGTACTCTGGGTGCTGGGTGCTCATTCTCGGGGTGCTGGGTGCTCAGTGCTCGGGGTGCTGGGTGCTCAGTACTCAGGGTGCTGGGTGCTCAGTGCTCAGGGTGCTGGGTGCTCAGTACTCAGGGTGCTAGGTGCTCAGTGCTCAGGGTGCTGGGTGCTCAGTACTCAGGGTGCTGGGTGCTCAGTGCTCAGGGTGCTGGGTGCTCAGTACTCAGGGTGCTGGGAGCTCAGTGCTCAGGGTGATGGGTGCTCAGTACTCAGGGTGCTCAGTACTCAGGGTGCTGGGTGCACAGTGCTCGGGGTGCTGGGTGCTCAGTACTCAGGGTGCTGGGTGCTCAGTGCTCTGGGTGCTGGGTGCTCAGTGCTCAGGGTGATCGGTGCTCAGTACTCAGGGTGCTGGGTGCTCAGTGCTCAGGGTGCTGGGTGCTCAGTCCTCAGGGTGCTCACTGCTCAGGGTGCTGGGTGCTCAGTGCTCGGGGTGCTGGATGCACAGTGCTCCGGGTGCTGGGTGCTCAGTGCTCAGTGCTCAGGGTGCTGGGTGCTCAGTGCTCAGTGCTCAGGGTGCTGGTTGCTCAGTACTCAGGGTGCTAGTTGCTCAGTACTCAGGGTGCTGGGTGCTCAGTGCTCAGGGTGCTGGGTGCTCAGTACTCAGGGTGCTAGGTGCTCAGTACTCAGTGTGCTGGGTGCTCAGTGCTCGGTGCTCAGTACTCAAGGTGCTGGGTGCTCAGTGCTCAGGGTGCTGGGTGCTCAGTGATCAGGGTGCTGGGTGCTCAGTACTCAGGGTGATCGGTGCTCAGTACTCAGGCTTCTCAGTGCTCAGTACTCAGGGTGCTGGGTACTCAGTGCTCAGGGTGCTGGGTGCTCAGTACTCAGGGTGCTCAGTGCTCAGTACTCGGGGTGCTTGGTGCTCAGTACTCAGGGTGCTCAGTGCTCAGTACTCGGGGTGCTGGGTGCTCAGTGCTCGGGGTGCTCGGAGCTCAGTACTCAGGGTGCTGGGTGCTCAGTGCTCGGAGTGCTCGGTGCTCAGTACTCAGGGTGCTGGGTGCTCAGTGCTCGGGGTGCTGGGTGCTCAGTGCTCAGTACTCAGGGAGCTGGGTGCTCAGTGCTCAGGGTGCTGTGTGCTCAGTACTCAGGGTGCTGGGTGCTCAGTGCTCAGGGTGCTGGGTGCTCAGTGCTCAGTAGTCAGGGTGCTAGGTGCTCAGGGCTCAGGGTGCTGTGTGCACAGTGCTCAGGGTGCTGGGTGCTCAGTGCTCAGTAGTCAGGGTGCTAGGTGCTCAGGGTGCTGGGTGCTCAGTGCTCAGTAGTCAGGGTGCTAGGTGCTCAGTGCTCAGGGTGCTGTGTGCTCAGTGCTTGGGGTGCTGGGTGCTCAGTACTCAGGGTGCTGGGTGCTCAGTGCTGAGGGTGCTGGGTGCTCAGTGCTCAGGGTGCTGGGTGCTCAGTGCTCAGTAGTCAGGGTGCTAGGTGCTCAGTGCTCAGGGTGCTGTGTGCACAGTGCTCAGGGTGCTGGGTGCTCAGTGCTCAGGGTGCTGGGTACTCAGTGCTCAGAGTGCTGGGTGCTCAGTACTCAGGGTGCTGGGTGCTCAGTACTCAGGTTGCTGGGTGCTCAGTGCTCGGGGTGCTGGGTGCTCAGTGCTCGCGGTGCTGGGTGCTCAGTGCTCGGGGTGCTCGGTGCTCAGTACTCAGGGTGCTGGGTGCTCAGTGCTCGAGGTGCTCAGTACTCAGGGTGCTGTGTGTTCAGTGCTCAGGGTGCTGGGTGCTCAGTACTCAGGGTGCTCGGTGCTTAGTACTCAGGGTGCTTGGTGCTCAGTACTCCGGGTGCTGGGTGCTCAGTGCTCGGGGTGCTCGGTGCTCAGTGCTCAAGGTGCTGGGTGCTCAGTACTCAGGGTGCTCATTGCTCAGGGTGCTGGGTGCTCAGTACTCAGGGTGATGGGTGCTCAGTGCTCAGCGTGCTCGGTGCTCGGGGCGCTGGGTGCTCAGTCCTCGGGGTGCTCGGAGCTCAGTACTCAGGGTGCTGGGTGCTCAGTGCTCGGGGTTCTCGGTGCTCAGTACTCAGGGTGCTGGGTGCTCAGTGCTCGTTGTGCTCGGTGCTCAGTACTTTGGGTGCTCACTACTCAGGGTGCTGGGTGCTCAGTGCTCAGGGTGCTGGGTGCTCAGTGCTCAGGGTGCTGGGTGCTCAGTGCTCAGGGTGCTGGGTGCTCAGTACTTTGGGTGCTCACTACTCAGGGTGCTGGGTGCTCAGTGCTCGGGGTTCTCGGTGCTCAGTACTCAGGGTGCTGGGTGCTCAGTGCTCGTTGTGCTCGGTGCTCAGTACTTTGGGTGCTCACTACTCAGGGTGCTGGGTGCTCAGTGCTCAGGGTGCTGGGTGCTCAGTGCTCAGGGTGCTGGGTGCTCAGTGCTCAGGGTGCTGGGTGCTCAGTACTCAGGGTGCTGGGTGCTCAGTGTTCGGGGTGCTGGGTGCTCAGTGCTCAGGGTGCTGGGTGCTCAGTACTCAGGGTGCTGGGTGTTCAGTACTCGGGGTGCTGGGTTCTCAGTACTCAGGGTGCTGGGTGCTCAGTACTCGGGGTGCTGGGTTCTCAGTACACAGGTTGCTGGGTGCTCAGTACTCAGGGTGCTGGGTGCTCAGTACTCGGGTGCTGGGTGCTCAGTGCTCAGGGTGCTGGGTGCTCAGTGCTCGGGGTGCTGGGTGCTCAGGGCTCAGTACTCAGGGTGCTGGGTGCTCAGTGCTCGGGGTGCTGGGTGCTGAGTGCTCAGTACTCAGGGTGCTGGGTGCTCAGGGCTCAGGGTGCTGGGTCCTCAGTGCTCAGGGTGCTGGGTGCTCAGTGCTCGGGGTGCTGGGTGCTCAGTGCTCAGTGCTCAGGGTGCTGGGTGCTCAGTACTCAGGGTGCTGGGTGCTCAGTGCTCGGGGTGCTGGGTGCTCAGTGCTCGGGTTGCTGGGTGCTCAGTACTCAGGGTGCTGGGTGCTCAGTACTCGGGGTGCTGGGTGCTCAGTACTCAGGGTGCTGGGTGCTCAGTACTCAGGGTGTTGGGTGCTCAGTACTCGGGTGCTGGGTGCTCATTGCTCAGGGTGCTGGGTGCTCAGTGCTCGGGGTGCTGGGTGCTCAGTGCTCAGTACTCAGGGTGCTGGGTGCTCAGTGCTCAGGGTGCTGTGTGCTCAGAGCTCAGGGTGCTGGGTGCTCAGTGCTCAGGGTGCTGGGTACTCAGTGCTCAGTGTGCTGGGTGGTCAGTACTCAGGGTGCTGGGTGCTCAGGGCTCAGGGTGCTGGGTGCTCAGTGCTCGGGGTGCTGGGTGCTCAGTGCTTGGGGTGCTGGGTGCTCAGTGCTCGGGGTGCTCGGTGCTCAGTACTCAGGGTGCTGGGTGCTCAGTGCTCGAGGTGCTCAGTACTCAGACTGCTATATGTTCAGTGCTCAGGGTGCTGGGTGCTCAGTACTCAGGGTGCTCGGTGCTTAGTACTCAGGGTGCTGGGTGCTCAGTACTCCGGGTCCTGGGTGCTCAGTGCTCGGGGTGCTCGGTGCTCAGTACTCAGTGCTCAGGGTGCTCAGTGCTCAGTGCTCAGGGTGCTGGGTGTTCAGTACTCAGGGTGCTGGGTGCTCAGTACTCAGGGTGCTGGGTGCTCAGTGCTCAGGGTGCTGGGTGCTCAGTACTCAGGGTGCTGGGTGCTCAGTACTCAGGGTGCTAGGTGCTCAGTGCTCAGGGTGCTGGGTGCTCAGTACTCAGGGTGCTGGGTGCTCAGTTCTCAGGGTGCTGGGTGCTCAGTACTCAGGGTGCTGGGAGCTCAGTGCTCAGGGTGATCGGTGCTCAGTACTCAGGGTGCTCAGTACTCAGGGTGCTGGGTGCTCAGTGCTCGGGTTGCTGGGTGCTCAGTGCTCAGCTTGCTGGGTGTTCAGTACTCAGGGTGCTGGGTGCTCAGTACTCAGGGTGCTGGGTGCTCAGTGCTCAGGGTGCTCAGTGCTCAGTACTCGGGGTGCTTGGTGCTCAGTACTCAGGGTGCTCAGTGCTCAGTACTCGGGGTGCTGGGTGCTCAGTGCTCAGGGTGCTCAGTGCTCGGGGTGCTGGGTGCTCAATGCTCGGGTCGCTGGGTGCTCAGTGCTCGGGGTGCTGGGTGCTCAGTACTCGGGGTGCTGTGTGCTCAGTGCTCAGGGTGCTCAGTGCTCTGTACTAAGTGCTCAGGGTGCTCAGTGCTCAGTGCTCAGGGTGCTGGGTGTTCAGTACTCAGGGTGCTGGGTGCTCAGTACTCAGGGTGCTAGGTGCTCAGTGCTCAGGGTGCTGGGTGCTCAGTGCTCGGGGCACTGGGTGCTCAGTGCTCGGGGTGCTGTGTGCTCTGTACTCAGGGTGCTCAGTGCTCAGTAATCAGGGTACTGGGTGCTCAGTGCTCAGGGTGCTGTGTGCTCAGTGCTCAGGGTGCTGGGTGCTCAGTGCTCGGGTTGCTGGGTGCTCAGTGCTCAGTTCTCAGGGTGCTGTGTGCTCAGTGCTCAGGGTGCTGGGTACTCAGTGCTCAGTAATCAGGGTACTGGGTGCTCAGTGCTCAGGGTGCTGTGTGCTCAGTGCTCAGGGTGCTGGGTGCTCAGTGCTCAGGGTGCTGGGTACTCAGTGCTCAGAGTGCTGGGTGCTCAGTACTCAGGGTGCTGGGTGCTCAGTACTCAGGTTGCTGGGTGCTCAGTGCTCGGGGTGCTGGGTGCTCAGTCCTCGCGGTGCTGGGTGCTCAGTGCTCGGGGTGCTCGGTGCTCAGTACTCAGGGTGCTGGGTGCTCAGTGCTCGAGGTGCTCAGTACTCAGGGTGCTGTGTGTTCAGTGCTCAGGGTGCTGGGTGCTCAGTACTCAGGGTGCTGGGTGTTCAGTACTCGGGGTGCTGGGTTCTCAGTACTCAGGGTGCTGGGTGCTCAGTACTCGGGGTGCTGGGTTCTCAGTACACAGGTTGCTGGGTGCTCAGTACTCAGGGTGCTGGGTGCTCAGTACTCGGGTGCTGGGTGCTCAGTGCTCAGGGTGCTGGGTGCTCAGTGCTCGGGGTGCTGGGTGCTCAGGGCTCAGTACTCAGGGTGCTGGGTGCTCAGTGCTCGGGGTGCTGGGTGCTGAGTGCTCAGTACTCAGGGTGCTGGGTGCTCAGGGCTCAGGGTGCTGGGTCCTCAGTGCTCAGGGTGCTGGGTGCTCAGTGCTCGGGGTGCTGGGTGCTCAGTGCTCAGTGCTCAGGGTGCTGGGTGCTCAGTACTCAGGGTGCTGGGTGCTCAGTGCTCGGGGTGCTGGGTGCTCAGTGCTCGGGTTGCTGGGTGCTCAGTACTCAGGGTGCTGGGTGCTCAGTACTCGGGGTGCTGGGTGCTCAGTACTCAGGGTGCTGGGTGCTCAGTACTCAGGGTGTTGGGTGCTCAGTACTCGGGTGCTGGGTGCTCATTGCTCAGGGTGCTGGGTGCTCAGTGCTCGGGGTGCTGGGTGCTCAGTGCTCAGTACTCAGGGTGCTGGGTGCTCAGTGCTCAGGGTGCTGTGTGCTCAGAGCTCAGGGTGCTGGGTGCTCAGTGCTCAGGGTGCTGGGTACTCAGTGCTCAGTGTGCTGGGTGGTCAGTACTCAGGGTGCTGGGTGCTCAGGGCTCAGGGTGCTGGGTGCTCAGTGCTCGGGGTGCTGGGTGCTCAGTGCTTGGGGTGCTGGGTGCTCAGTGCTCGGGGTGCTCGGTGCTCAGTACTCAGGGTGCTGGGTGCTCAGTGCTCGAGGTGCTCAGTACTCAGACTGCTATATGTTCAGTGCTCAGGGTGCTGGGTGCTCAGTACTCAGGGTGCTCGGTGCTTAGTACTCAGGGTGCTGGGTGCTCAGTACTCCGGGTCCTGGGTGCTCAGTGCTCGGGGTGCTCGGTGCTCAGTACTCAGTGCTCAGGGTGCTCAGTGCTCAGTGCTCAGGGTGCTGGGTGTTCAGTACTCAGGGTGCTGGGTGCTCAGTACTCAGGGTGCTGGGTGCTCAGTGCTCAGGGTGCTGGGTGCTCAGTACTCAGGGTGCTGGGTGCTCAGTACTCAGGGTGCTAGGTGCTCAGTGCTCAGGGTGCTGGGTGCTCAGTACTCAGGGTGCTGGGTGCTCAGTTCTCAGGGTGCTGGGTGCTCAGTACTCAGGGTGCTGGGAGCTCAGTGCTCAGGGTGATCGGTGCTCAGTACTCAGGGTGCTCAGTACTCAGGGTGCTGGGTGCTCAGTGCTCGGGTTGCTGGGTGCTCAGTGCTCAGCTTGCTGGGTGTTCAGTACTCAGGGTGCTGGGTGCTCAGTACTCAGGGTGCTGGGTGCTCAGTGCTCAGGGTGCTCAGTGCTCAGTACTCGGGGTGCTTGGTGCTCAGTACTCAGGGTGCTCAGTGCTCAGTACTCGGGGTGCTGGGTGCTCAGTGCTCAGGGTGCTCAGTGCTCGGGGTGCTGGGTGCTCAATGCTCGGGTCGCTGGGTGCTCAGTGCTCGGGGTGCTGGGTGCTCAGTACTCGGGGTGCTGTGTGCTCAGTGCTCAGGGTGCTCAGTGCTCTGTACTAAGTGCTCAGGGTGCTCAGTGCTCAGTGCTCAGGGTGCTGGGTGTTCAGTACTCAGGGTGCTGGGTGTTCAGTACTCAGGGTGCTGGGTGCTCAGTACTCAGGGTGCTAGGTGCTCAGTGCTCAGGGTGCTGGGTGCTCAGTGCTCGGGGTGCTGTGTGCTCTGTACTCAGGGTGCTCAGTGCTCAGTAATCAGGGTACTGGGTGCTCAGTGCTCAGGGTGCTGTGTGCTCAGTGCTCAGGGTGCTGGGTGCTCAGTGCTCGGGTTGCTGGGTGCTCAGTGCTCAGTTCTCAGGGTGCTGTGTGCTCAGTGCTCAGGGTGCTGGGTACTCAGTGCTCAGTAATCAGGGTACTGGGTGCTCAGTGCTCAGGGTGCTGTGTGCTCAGTGCTCAGGGTGCTGGGTGCTCAGTGCTCAGGGTGCTGGGTACTCAGTGCTCAGAGTGCTGGGTGCTCAGTACTCAGGGTGCTGGGTGCTCAGTACTCAGGTTGCTGGGTGCTCAGTGCTCGGGGTGCTGGGTGCTCAGTCCTCGCGGTGCTGGGTGCTCAGTGCTCGGGGTGCTCGGTGCTCAGTACTCAGGGTGCTGGGTGCTCAGTGCTCGAGGTGCTCAGTACTCAGGGTGCTGTGTGTTCAGTGCTCAGGGTGCTGGGTGCTCAGTACTCAGGGTGCTCGGTGCTTAGTACTCAGGGTGCTTGGTGCTCAGTACTCCGGGTGCTGGGTGCTCAGTGCTCGGGGTGCTCGGTGCTCAGTGCTCAAGGTGCTGGGTGCTCAGTACTCAGGGTGCTCATTGCTCAGGGTGCTGGGTGCTCAGTACTCAGGGTGCTGGGTGCTCAGTGCTCAGGGTGCTCGGTGCTCGGGGCGCTGGGTGCTCAGTCCTCGGGCTGCTCGGAGCTCAGTACTCAGGGTGCTGGGTGCTCAGTGCTCGGGGTTCTCGGTGCTCAGTACTCAGGGTGCTGGGTGCTTAGTGCTCGTTGTGCTCGGTGCTCAGTACTTTGGGTGCTCACTACTCAGGGTGCTGGGTGCTCAGTGCTCAGGGTGCTGGGTGCTCAGTGCTCAGGGTGCTGGGTGCTCAGTGCTCAGGGTGCTGGGTGCTCAGTACTCAGGGTGCTGGGTGCTCAGTGCTCGGGGTGCTGGGTGCTCAGTGCTCAGGGTGATGGGTGCTCAGTACTCAGGGTGCTGGGTGTTCAGTACTCGGGGTGCTGGGTTCTCAGTACTCAGGGTGCTGGGTGCTCAGTACTCGGGTGCTGGGTTCTCAGTACACAGGTTGCTGGGTGCTCAGTACTCAGGGTGCTGGGTGCTCAGTACTCGGGTGCTGGGTGCTCAGTGCTCAGGGTGCTGGGTGCTCAGTGCTCGGGGTGCTGGGTGCTCAGGGCTCAGTACTCAGGGTGCTGGGTGCTCAGTGCTCGGGGTGCTGGGTGCTGAGTGCTCAGTACTCAGGGTGCTGGGTGCTCAGGGCTCAGGGTGCTGGGTCCTCAGTGCTCAGGGTGCTGGGTGCTCAGTGCTCGGGGTGCTGGGTGCTCAGTGCTCAGTGCTCAGGGTGCTGGGTGCTCAGTACTCAGGGTGCTGGGTGCTCAGTGCTCGGGGTGCTGGGTGCTCAGTGCTCGGGTTGCTGGGTGCTCAGTACTCAGGGTGCTGGGTGCTCAGTACTCGGGGTGCTGGGTGCTCAGTACTCAGGGTGCTGGGTGCTCAGTACTCAGGGTGTTGGGTGCTAAGTACTCGGGTGCTGGGTGCTCAGTGCTCAGGGTGCTGTGTGCTCAGTGCTCGGGGTGCTCGGTGCTCAGTGCTCAGTACTCAGTGTGCTGGGTGCTCAGTGCTCGGGGTGCTGGGTGCTCAGTGCTCAGTACTCAGGGTGCTGGGTGCTCAGTGCTCAGGGTGCTGTGTGCTCAGAGCTCAGGGTGCTGGGTGCTCAGTGCTCAGGGTGCTGGGTACTCAGTGCTCAGTGTGCTGGGTGGTCAGTACTCAGGGTGCTGGGTGCTCAGGGCTCAGGGTGCTGGGTGCTCAGTGCTCGGGGTGCTGGGTGCTCAGTGCTTGGGGTGCTGGGTGCTCAGTGCTCGGGGTGCTCGGTGCTCAGTACTCAGGGTGCTGGGTGCTCAGTGCTCGAGGTGCTCAGTACTCAGACTGCTATATGTTCAGTGCTCAGGGTGCTGGGTGCTCAGTACTCAGGGTGCTCGGTGCTTAGTACTCAGGGTGCTGGGTGCTCAGTACTCCGGGTCCTGGGTGCTCAGTGCTCGGGGTGCTCGGTGCTCAGTACTCAGTGCTCAGGGTGCTCAGTGCTCAGTACTCAGGGTGCTGGGTGTTCAGTGCTCAGGGTGCTGTGTGCTCAGAGCTCAGGGTGCTGGGTGCTCAGTGCTCAGGGTGCTGGGTACTCAGTGCTCAGTGTGCTGGGTGGTCAGTACTCAGGGTGCTGGGTGCTCAGGGCTCAGGGTGCTGGGTGCTCAGTGCTCGGGGTGCTGGGTGCTCAGTGCTTGGGGTGCTGGGTGCTCAGTGCTCGGGGTGCTTGGTGCTCAGTACTCAGGGTGCTGGGTGCTCAGTGCTCGAGGTGCTCAGTACTCAGACTGCTATATGTTCAGTGCTCAGGGTGCTGGGTGCTCAGTACTCAGGGTGCTCGGTGCTTAGTACTCAGGGTGCTGGGTGCTCAGTACTCCGGGTCCTGGGTGCTCAGTGCTCGGGGTGCTCGGTGCTCAGTACTCAGTGCTCAGGGTGCTCAGTGCTCAGTGCTCAGGGTGCTGGGTGTTCAGTACTCAGGGTGCTGGGTGCTCAGTACTCAGGGTGCTGGGTGCTCAGTGCTCAGGGTGCTGGGTGCTCAGTACTCAGGGTGCTGGGTGCTCAGTACTCAGGGTGCTAGGTGCTCAGTGCTCAGGGTGCTGGGTGCTCAGTACTCAGGGTACTGGGTGCTCAGTTCTCAGGGTGCTGGGTGCTCAGTACTCAGGGTGCTGGGAGCTCAGTGCTCAGGGTGATCGGTGCTCAGTACTCAGGGTGCTCAGTACTCAGGGTGCTGGGTGCTCAGTGCTCGGGTTGCTGGGTGCTCAGTGCTCAGGGTGCTGGGTGTTCAGTACTCAGGGTGCTGGGTGCTCAGTACTCAGGGTGCTGGGTGCTCAGTGCTCAGGGTGCTCAGTGCTCAGTACTCGGGGTGCTTGGTGCTCAGTACTCAGGGTGCTCAGTGCTCAGTACTCGGGGTGCTGGGTGCTCAGTGCTCAGGGTGCTCAGTGCTCGGGGTGCTGGGTGCTCAATGCTCGGGTCGCTGGGTGCTCAGTGCTCGGGGTGCTGGGTGCTCAGTACTCGGGGTGCTGTGTGCTCAGTGCTCAGGGTGCTCAGTGCTCTGTACTAAGTGCTCAGGGTGCTCAGTGCTCAGTGCTCAGGGTGCTGGGTGTTCAGTACTCAGGGTGCTGGGTGCTCAGTACTCAGGGTGCTAGGTGCTCAGTGCTCAGGGTGCTGGGTGCTCAGTGCTCGGGGCACTGGGTGCTCAGTGCTCGGGGTGCTGTGTGCTCAGTACTCAGGGTGCTCAGTGCTCAGTAATCAGGGTACTGGGTGCTCAGTGCTCAGGGTGCTGTGTGCTCAGTGCTCAGGGTGCTGGGTGCTCAGTGCTCGGGTTGCTGGGTGCTCAGTGCTCAGTTCTCAGGGTGCTGTGTGCTCAGTGCTCAGGGTGCTGGGTACTCAGTGCTCAGTAATCAGGGTACTGGGTGCTCAGTGCTCAGGGTGCTGTGTGCTCAGTGCTCAGGGTGCTGGGTGCTCAGTGCTCAGGGTGCTGGGTACTCAGTGCTCAGAGTGCTGGGTGCTCAGTACTCAGGGTGCTGGGTGCTCAGTACTCAGGTTGCTGGGTGCTCAGTGCTCGGGGTGCTGGGTGCTCAGTCCTCGCGGTGATGGGTGCTCAGTGCTCGGGGTGCTCGGTGCTCAGTACTCAGGGTGCTGGGTGCTCAGTGCTCGAGGTGCTCAGTACTCAGGGTGCTGTGTGTTCAGTGCTCAGGGTGCTGGGTGCTCAGTACTCAGGGTGCTCGGTGCTTAGTACTCAGGGTGCTTGGTGCTCAGTACTCCGGGTGCTGGGTGCTCAGTGCTCGGGGTGCTCGGTGCTCAGTGCTCAAGGTGCTGGGTGCTCAGTACTCAGGGTGCTCATTGCTCAGGGTGCTGGGTGCTCAGTACTCAGGGTGCTGGGTGCTCAGTGCTCAGGGTGCTCGGTGCTCGGGGCGCTGGGTGCTCAGTCCTCGGGCTGCTCGGAGCTCAGTACTCAGGGTGCTGGGTGCTCAGTGCTCGGGGTTCTCGGTGCTCAGTACTCAGGGTGCTGGGTGCTCAGTGCTCGTTGTGCTCGGTGCTCAGTTCTTTGGGTGCTCACTACTCAGGGTGCTGGGTGCTCAGTGCTCAGGGTGCTGGGTGCTCAGTGCTCAGGGTGCTGGGTGCTCAGTGCTCAGGGTGCTGGGTGCTCAGTACTCAGGGTGCTGGGTGCTCAGTGCTCGGGGTGCTGGGTGCTCAGTGCTCAGGGTGATGGGTGCTCAGTACTCAGGGTGCTGGGTGTTCAGTACTCGGGGTGCTGGGTTCTCAGTACTCAGGGTGCTGGGTGCTCAGTACTCGGGTGCTGGGTTCTCAGTACACAGGTTGCTGGGTGCTCAGTACTCAGGGTGCTGGGTGCTCAGTACTCGGGTGCTGGGTGCTCAGTGCTCAGGGTGCTGGGTGCTCAGTGCTCGGGGTGCTGGGTGCTCAGGGCTCAGTACTCAGGGTGCTGGGTGCTCAGTGCTCGGGGTGCTGGGTGCTGAGTGCTCATTACTCAGGGTGCTGGGTGCTCAGGGCTCAGTGCTCAGGGTGCTGGGTGCTCAGTACTCAGGGTGCTGGGTGCTCAGTGCTCGGGGTGCTGGGTGCTCAGTGCTCGGGTTGCTGGGTGCTCAGTACTCAGGGTGCTGGGTGCTCAGTACTCGGGGTGCTGGGTGCTCAGTACTCAGGGTGCTGGGTGCTCAGTACTCAGGGTGTTGGGTGCTCAGTACTCGGGTGCTGGGTGCTCAGTGCTCAGGGTGCTGGGTGCTCAGTGCTCGGGGTGCTGGGTGCTCAGTGCTCAGTACTCAGTGTGCTGGGTGCTCAGTGCTCGGGGTGCTGGGTGCTCAGTGCTCAGTACTCAGGGTGCTGGGTGCTCAGTGCTCAGGGTGCTGTGTGCTCAGAGCTCAGGGTGCTGGGTGCTCAGTGCTCAGGGTGCTGGGTACTCAGTGCTCAGTGTGCTGGGTGGTCAGTACTCAGGGTGCTGGGTGCTCAGGGCTCAGGGTGCTGGGTGCTCAGTGCTCGGGGTGCTGGGTGCTCAGTGCTTGGGGTGCTGGGTGCTCAGTGCTCGGGGTGCTCGGTGCTCAGTACTCAGGGTGCTGGGTGCTCAGTGCTCGAGGTGCTCAGTACTCAGACTGCTATATGTTCAGTGTTCAGGGTGCTGGGTGCTCAGTACTCAGGGTGCTCGGTGCTTAGTACTCAGGGTGCTGGGTGCTCAGTACTCCGGGTCCTGGGTGCTCAGTGCTCGGGGTGCTCGGTTCTCAGTACTCAGTGCTCAGGGTGCTCAGTGCTCAGTGCTCAGGGTGCTGGGTGTTCAGTACTCAGGGTGCTGGGTGCTCAGTACTCAGGGTGCTCGGTGCTTAGTGCTCAGGGTGCTGGGTGCTCAGTACTCAGGGTGCTGGGTGCTCAGTACTCAGGGTGCTAGGTGCTCAGTGCTCAGGGTGCTGGGTGCTCAGTACTCAGGGTGCTGGGTGCTCAGTGCTCAGGGTGCTGGGTGCTCAGTACTCAGGGTGCTGGGAGCTCAGTGCTCAGGGTGATCGGTGCTCAGTACTCAGGGTGCTCAGTACTCAGGATGCTGGGAGCTCAGTGCTCAGGGTGATCGGTGCTCAGTACTCAGGGTGCTCAGTGCTCAGTACTCGGGGTGCTGGGTGCTCAGTGCTCAGGGTGCTCAGTGCTCGGGGTGCTGGGTGCTCAATGCTCGGGTCGCTGGGTGCTCAGTGCTTGGGGTGCTGGGTGCTCAGTACTCGGGGTGCTGTGTGCTCAGTGCTCAGGGTGCTCAGTGCTCTGTACTCAGTGCTCAGGGTGCTCAGTGCTCAGTGCTCAGGGTGCTGGGTGTTCAGTACTCAGGGTGCTGGGTGCTCAGTACTCAGGGTGCTAGGTGCTCAGTGCTCAGGGTGCTGGGTGCTCAGTGCTCGGGGCGCTGGGTGCTCAGTGCTCGGGGTGCTGTGTGCTCAGTACTCAGGGTGCTCAGTGCTCAGTAATCAGGGTACTGGGTGCTCAGTGCCCAGGGTGCTGTGTGCTCAGTGCTCAGGGTGCTGGGTGCTCAGTGCTCGGGTTGCTGGGTGCTCAGTGCTCAGTTCTCAGGGTGCTGTGTGCTCAGTGCTCAGGGTGCTGGGTACTCAGTGCTCAGTAATCAGGGTACTGGGTGCTCAGTGCTCAGGGTGCTGTGTGCTCAGTGCTCAGGGTGCTGGGTGCTCAGGGCTCAGGGTGCTGGGTACTCAGTGCTCAGAGTGCTGGGTGCTCAGTACTCAGGGTGCTGGGTGCTCAGTACTCAGGTTGCTGGGTGCTCAGTGCTCGGGGTGCTGGGTGCTCAGTGCTCGCGGTGCTGGGTGCTCAGTGCTCGGGGTGCTCGGTGCTCAGTACTCAGGGTGCTGGGTGCTCAGTGCTCGAGGTTCTCAGTACTCAGGGTGCTGTGTGTTCAGTGCTCAGGGTGCTGGGTGCTCAGTACTCAGGGTGCTCGGTGCTTAGTACTCAGGGTGCTTGGTGCTCAGTACTCCGGGTGCTGGGTGCTCAGTGCTCGGGGTGCTCGGTGCTCAGTGCTCAAGGTCCTGGGTGCTCAGTACTCAGGGTGCTCATTGCTCAGGGTGCTGGGTGCTCAGTACTCAGGGTGCTGGGTGCTCAGTGCTCAGGGTGCTCGTTGCTCGGGGCGCTGGGTGCTCAGTCCTCGGGCTGCTCGGAGCTAAGTACTCAGGGTGCTGGGTGCTCAGTGCTCGGGGTTCTCGGTGCTCAGTACTCAGGGTGCTGGGTGCTCAGTGCTCGTTGTGCTCGGTGCTCAGTACTTTGGGTGCTCACTACTCAGGGTGCTGGGTGCTCAGTGCTCAGGGTGCTGGGTGCTCAGTGCTCAGGGTGCTGGGTGCTCAGTACTCAGGGTGCTGGGTGCTCAGTGCTCGGGGTGCTGGGTGCTCAGTGCTCAGGGTGATGGGTGCTCAGTACTCAGGGTGCTGGGTGTTCAGTACTCGGGGTGCTGGGTTCTCAGTACTCAGGGTGCTGGGTGCTCAGTACTCGGGTGCTGGGTTCTCAGTACACAGGTTGCTGGGTGCTCAGTACTCAGGGTGCTGGGTGCTCAGTACTCGGGTGCTGGGTGCTCAGTGCTCAGGGTGCTGGGTGCTCAGTGCTCGGGGTGCTGGGTGCTCAGGGCTCAGTACTCAGGGTGCTGGGTGCTCAGTGCTCGGGGTGCTGGGTGCTGAGTGCTCAGTACTCAGGGTGCTGGGTGCTCAGGGCTCAGGGTGCTGGGTCCTCAGTGCTCAGGGTGCTGGGTGCTCAGTGCTCGGGGTGCTGGGTGCTCAGTGCTCAGTGCTCAGGGTGCTGGGTGCTCAGTACTCAGGGTGCTGGGTGCTCAGTGCTCGGGGTGCTGGGTGCTCAGTGCTCGGGTTGCTGGGTGCTCAGTACTCAGGGTGCTGGGTGCTCAGTACTCGGGGTGCTGGGTGCTCAGTACTCAGGGTGCTGGGTGCTCAGTACTCAGGGTGTTGGGTGCTCAGTACTCGGGTGCTGGGTGCTCAGTGCTCAGGGTGCTGGGTGCTCAGTGCTCGGGGCGCTGGGTGCTCAGTGCTCAGTACTCAGTGTGCTGGGTGCTCAGTGCTCGGGGTGCTGGGTGCTCAGTGCTCAGTAATCAGGGTGCTGGGTGCTCAGTGCTCAGGGTGCTGTGTGCTCAGAGCTCAGGGTGCTGGGTGCTCAGTGCTCAGGGTGCTGGGTACTCAGTGCTCAGTGTGCTGGGTGGTCAGTACTCAGGGTGCTGGGTGCTCAGGGCTCAGGGTGCTGGGTGCTCAGTGCTCGGGGTGCTGGGTGCTCAGTGCTTGGGGTGCTGGGTGCTCAGTGCTCGGGGTGCTCGGTGCTCAGTACTCAGGGTGCTGGGTGCTCAGTGCTCGAGGTGCTCAGTACTCAGACTGCTATATGTTCAGTGCTCAGGGTGCTGGGTGCTCAGTACTCAGGGTGCTCGGTGCTTAGTACTCAGGGTGCTGGGTGCACAGTACTCCGGGTCCTGGGTGCTCAGTGCTCGGGGTGCTCGGTGCTCAGTACTCAGTGCTCAGGGTGCTCAGTGCTCAGTGCTCAGGGTGCTGGGTGTTCAGTACTCAGGGTGCGGGGTGCTCAGTACTCAGGGTGCTCGGTGCTCAGTGCTCAGGGTGCTGGGTGCTCAGTACTCAGGGTGCTGGGTGCTCAGTACTCAGGGTGCTAGGTGCTCAGTGCTCAGGGTGCTGGGTGCTCAGTACTCAGGGTGCTGGGTGCTCAGTGCTCAGGGTGCTGGGTGCTCAGTACTCAGGGTGCTGGGAGCTCAGTGCTCAGGGTGATCGGTGCTCAGTACTCAGGGTGCTCAGTACTCAGGGTGCTGGGTGCTCAGTGCTCGGGGTGCTGGGTGCTCAGTGCTCAGGGTGCTGGGTGTTCAGTACTCAGGGTGCTGGGTGCTCAGTACTCAGGGTGCTGGGTGCTCAGTGCTCAGGGTGCTCAGTGCTCAGTACTCGGGGTGCTTGGTGCTCAGTACTCAGGGTGCTCAGTGCTCAGTACTCGGGGTGCTGGGTGCTCAGTGCTCAGGGTGCTCAGTGCTCGGGGTGCTGGGTGCTCAGTACTCGGGGTGCTGGGTGCTCAGTACTCAGGGTGCTGGGTGCTCAGTACTCAGGGTGCTGGGTGCTCAGTACTCAGGGTGCTGGGTGCTCAGTACTCGGGTGCTGGGTGCTCAGTGCTCAGGGTGCTGGGTGCTCAGTGCTCGGGTTGCTGGGTGCTCAGTGCTCAGTTCTCAGGGTGCTGGGTGCTCAGTGCTCAGGGTGCTGGGTGCTCAGTGCTCAGTAATCAGGGTACTGGGTGCTCAGTGCTCAGGGTGCTGTGTGCTCAGTGCTCAGGGTGCTGGGTGCTCAGTACTCAGGGTGCTGGGTGCTCAGTGCTCGGGGAGCTGGGTGCTCAGTGCTCGGGGTGCTGGGTGCTCAGGGCTCAGTACTCAGGGTGCTGGGTGCTCAGTGCTCGGGGTGCTGGGTGCTGAGTGCTCAGTACTCAGGGTGCTGGGTGCTCAGGGCTCAGGGTGCTGGGTCCTCAGTGCTCAGGGTGCTGGGTGCTCAGTGCTCGGGGTGCTGGGTGCTCAGTGCTCAGTGCTCAGGGTGCTGGGTGCTCAGTACTCAGGGTGCTGGGTGCTCAGTGCTCGGGGTGCTGGGTGCTCAGTGCTCGGGTTGCTGGGTGCTCAGTACTCAGGGTGCTGGGTGCTCAGTACTCGGGGTGCTGGGTGCTCAGTACTCAGGGTGCTGGGTGCTCAGTACTCAGGGTGTTGGGTGCTCAGTACTCGGGTGCTGGGTGCTCAGTGCTCAGGGTGCTGGGTGCTCAGTGCTCGGGGCGCTGGGTGCTCAGTGCTCAGTACTCAGTGTGCTGGGTGCTCAGTGCTCGGGGTGCTGGGTGCTCAGTGCTCAGTAATCAGGGTGCTGGGTGCTCAGTGCTCAGGGTGCTGTGTGCTCAGAGCTCAGGGTGCTGGGTGCTCAGTGCTCAGGGTGCTGGGTACTCAGTGCTCAGTGTGCTGGGTGGTCAGTACTCAGGGTGCTGGGTGCTCAGGGCTCAGGGTGCTGGGTGCTCAGTGCTCGGGGTGCTGGGTGCTCAGTGCTTGGGGTGCTGGGTGCTCAGTGCTCGGGGTGCTCGGTGCTCAGTACTCAGGGTGCTGGGTGCTCAGTGCTCGAGGTGCTCAGTACTCAGACTGCTATATGTTCAGTGCTCAGGGTGCTGGGTGCTCAGTACTCAGGGTGCTCGGTGCTTAGTACTCAGGGTGCTGGGTGCACAGTACTCCGGGTCCTGGGTGCTCAGTGCTCGGGGTGCTCGGTGCTCAGTACTCAGTGCTCAGGGTGCTCAGTGCTCAGTGCTCAGGGTGCTGGGTGTTCAGTACTCAGGGTGCTGGGTGCTCAGTACTCAGGGTGCTCGGTGCTCAGTGCTCAGGGTGCTGGGTGCTCAGTACTCAGGGTGCTGGGTGCTCAGTACTCAGGGTGCTAGGTGCTCAGTGCTCAGGGTGCTGGGTGCTCAGTACTCAGGGTGCTGGGTGCTCAGTGCTCAGGGTGCTGGGTGCTCAGTACTCAGGGTGCTGGGAGCTCAGTGCTCAGGGTGATCGGTGCTCAGTACTCAGGGTGCTCAGTACTCAGGGTGCTGGGTGCTCAGTGCTCGGGGTGCTGGGTGCTCAGTGCTCAGGGTGCTGGGTGTTCAGTACTCAGGGTGCTGGGTGCTCAGTACTCAGGGTGCTGGGTGCTCAGTGCTCAGGGTGCTCAGTGCTCAGTACTCGGGGTGCTTGGTGCTCAGTACTCAGGGTGCTCAGTGCTCAGTACTCGGGGTGCTGGGTGCTCAGTGCTCAGGGTGCTCAGTGCTCGGGGTGCTGGGTGCTCAGTACTCGGGGTGCTGGGTGCTCAGTACTCAGGGTGCTGGGTGCTCAGTACTCAGGGTGCTGGGTGCTCAGTACTCAGGGTGCTGGGTGCTCAGTACTCGGGTGCTGGGTGCTCAGTGCTCAGGGTGCTGGGTGCTCAGTGCTCGGGTTGCTGGGTGCTCAGTGCTCAGTTCTCAGGGTGCTGGGTGCTCAGTGCTCAGGGTGCTGGGTGCTCAGTGCTCAGTAATCAGGGTACTGGGTGCTCAGTGCTCAGGGTGCTGTGTGCTCAGTGCTCAGGGTGCTGGGTGCTCAGTACTCAGGGTGCTGGGTGCTCAGTGCTCGGGGAGCTGGGTGCTCAGTGCTCGCGGTGCTGGGTGCTCAGTGCTCGGGGTGCTCGGTGCCCAGTACTCAGGGTGCTGGGTGCTCAGTGCTCGAGGCGATCAGTACTCAGGGTGCTGTGTGTTCAGTGCTCAGGGTGCTGGGTGCTCAGTACTCCGGGTGCTGGGTGCTCAGTGCTCAGGGTGCTCGGTGCTCAGTGCTCAAGGTGCTGGGTGCTCAGTACTCAGGGTGCTCATGGCTCAGGGTGCTGGGTGCTCAGTACTCAGGGTGCTGGGTGCTCAGTGCTCAGGGTGCTCGGTGCCCGGGGCGCTGGGTGCTCAGTGCTCGGGGTGCTGGGTGCTCAGTGCTCAGGGTGCTCAGTGCTCGGGGTGCTGGGTGCTCAGTGCTCGGGGCGCTGGGTGCTCAGTGCTCGGGGTGCTGGGTGCTCAGTACTCGGGGTGCTGTGTGCTCAGTGCTCAGGGTGCTCAGTGCTCAGTACTCAGGGCTCAGGGTGCTCAGTGCTCAGTGCTCAGGGTGCGGGGTGTTCAGTAATCAGGGTGCTGGGTGCTCAGTACTCAGGGTGCTAGGTGCTCAGTGCTCAGGGTGCTGGGTGCTCAGTGCTCGGGGCGTTGGGTGCTCAGTGCTCGGGGTGCTCGGAGCTCAGTACTCAGGGTGCTGGGTGCTCAGGGCTCAGGGTGATCGGTGCTCAGTACTCAGGGTGCTGGGTGCTCAGTGCTCGGGGTGATCGGTGCTCAGTACGTTGGGTGCTGGGTGCTCAGTACTCAGGGTGCTGGGTGCTCAGTACTCAGGGTGCTGGGTGCTCAGTACTCGGGTGCTGTGTGCTCAGTGCTCAGGGTGCTGGGTGCTCAGTGTTCAGGGTGCTGGGTGCTCAGTTCTCAGGGTGCTGGGTGCTCAGTACTCGTGGTGCTGGGTGCTCAGTACTCGGGGTGCTGGGTGCTCAGTACTCAGGGTGCTGGGTGCTCAGTACTCAGGGTGCTGGGTGCTCAGTACTCGGGTGCTGGGTGCTCAGTGCTCAGGGTGATGGGTGCTCAGTGCTCGGGGTGCTGGCTGCTCAGTGCTCAGTACTAAGGGTGCTGGGTGCTCAGTGCTCGGGGTGCTGGGTGCTCAGTGCTCAGTACTCAGGGTGGTGGGTGCTCAGTGCTCAGGGTGCTGGGTGCTCAGTGCTCAGGGTGCTAGGTGCTCGGTGCTCGGGGTGCTGGGTGCTTAGTGCTCGGGCTGCCGGTGCTCAGTACTCGGGGTGCTCAGTGCTCAGTACTCTGGGCGCTGGGTGCTCAGTGCTCAGGGTGCTGGGTGCTCAGTACTCAGGGTGCTGGGTGCTCGGTGCTCAGTACGCTGGGTGCTCAGTGCTCAGGGTGCTGGGTGCTCAGTACACAGGGTGCTGGGTGCTCAGTGCTCGGGGTGCTGGGTGCTCAGTGCTCAGTACTCAGGGTGCTGGGTGCTCAGTGCTCAGGGTGCTGGGTGCTCAGTACTCAGGGTGCTGGGTGCTCGGTGCTCAGTATGCTGGGTGCTCAGTGCTCAGGGTGCTGGGTGCTCAGTACTCAGGGTGCTGGGTGCTCGGTGCTCAGTACGCTGGGTGCTCAGTACTCCGGTTGCTGGGTGCTCAGTTCTCGGGGTGCTCGGTGCTCAGTGCTCAAGGTGCTGGGTGCTCAGTACTCAGGGTGCTCATTGCTCAGGGTGCTGGGTGCTCAGTACTCAGGGTGCTCGGTGCTCGGGGCGCTGGGTGCTCCGGGTGCTCGGAGCTCAGTACTCAGGGTGCTGGGTGCTCAGTGCTCGGGGTGCTCGGTGCTCAGTACTCAGGGTGCTGGGTGCACACTGCTCAGGGTGCTGGGTGCTCAGTGCTCGGGGTGCTGGATGCACAGTGCTCCGGGGGCTGGGTGCTCAGTGCTCAGTGCTCAGGGTGCTGGGTGCTCAGTGCTCAGTGCTCAGGGTGCTGGTTGCTCAGTACTCAGGGTGCTAGGTGCTCAGTACTCAGGGTGCTGGGTGCTCAGTGCTCAGGGTGCTGGGTGCTCAGTACTCAGGGTGCTGGGTGATCAGTGCTCGGGGTGCTGGGTGCTCAGTGCTCAGGGTGCTGGGTGCTCAGTGCTCAGGGAGCTGGGTGCTCAGTACTCATTGTGCTGGGTGCTCAGTGCTCGGGGTGCTCAGTGCTCAGTACTCAAGGTGCTGGGTGCTCAGTGCTCAGGGTGCTGGGTGCTCAGTGAACAGGGTGCTGGGTGCTCAGTACTCAGGGTGATCGGTGCTCAGTACTCAGTGTTCTCAGTGCTCAGTACTCAGGGTGCTGGGTACTCAGTGCTCAGGGTGCTGGGAGCTCAGTACTCAGGGTGCTCAGTGCTCAGTACCCGGGGTGCTTGGTGCTCAGTACTCAGGGTGCTCAGTGCTCAGTACTCGGAGTGCTGGGTGCTCAGTGTTCGGGGTGCTCGGAGCTCAGTACTCAGGGTGCTGGGTGCTCAGTGCTCGGGGTGCTCGGTGCTCAGTACTCAGGGTGCTGGGTGCTCAGTGCTCGGGGTGCTGGGTGCTCAGTGCTCAGTACTCAGGGAGCTGGGTGCTCAGTGCTCAGGGTGCTGTGTGCTCAGTGCTCAGGGTGCTGGGTGCTCAGTACTCAGGGTGCTGTGTGCTCAGTGCTTGGGGTGCTGTGTGCTCAGTACTCAGGGTGCTGGGTGCTCAGTGCTCAGGGTGCTGGGTGCTCAGTGCTCAGGGTGCTGGGTGCTCAGTGCTCGAGGTGCTCAGTACTCAGGGTGCTGTGTGTTCAGTGCTCAGGGTGCTGGGTGCTCAGTACTCAGGGTGCTCGGTGCTTAGTACTCAGGGTGCTGGGTGCTCAGTGCTCGTTGTGCTCGGTGCTCAGTACTTTGGGTGCTCACTACTCAGGGTGCTGGGTGCTCAGGGTGCTGGGTGCTCAGTGCTCAGGGTGCTGGGTGCTCAGTGCTCAGGGTGCTGGGTGCTCAGTACTCAGGGTGCTCGGTGCTCGGGGCGCTGGGTGCTCCGGGTGCTCGGAGCTCAGTACTCAGGGTGCTGGGTGCTCAGTGCTCGGGGTGCTCGGTGCTCAGTACTCAGGGTGCTGGGTGCACACTGCTCAGGGTGCTGGGTGCTCAGTGCTCGGGGTGCTGGATGCACAGTGCTCCGGGGGCTGGGTGCTCAGTGCTCAGTGCTCAGGGTGCTGGGTGCTCAGTGCTCAGTGCTCAGGGTGCTGGTTGCTCAGTACTCAGGGTGCTAGGTGCTCAGTACTCAGGGTGCTGGGTGCTCAGTGCTCAGGGTGCTGGGTGCTCAGTACTCAGGGTGCTGGGTGATCAGTGCTCGGGGTGCTGGGTGCTCAGTGCTCAGGGTGCTGGGTGCTCAGTGCTCAGGGAGCTGGGTGCTCAGTACTCATTGTGCTGGGTGCTCAGTGCTCGGGGTGCTCAGTGCTCAGTACTCAAGGTGCTGGGTGCTCAGTGCTCAGGGTGCTGGGTGCTCAGTGAACAGGGTGCTGGGTGCTCAGTACTCAGGGTGATCGGTGCTCAGTACTCAGGGTTCTCAGTGCTCAGTACTCAGGGTGCTGGGTACTCAGTGCTCAGGGTGCTGGGAGCTCAGTACTCAGGGTGCTGGGTGCTCAGTGCTCAGGGTGCTGGGTGCTCAGTGCTCAGTGCTCAGGGTGCTGGGTGCTCAGTGCTCAGTGCTCAGGGTGCTGGTTGCTCAGTACTCAGGGTGCTAGGTGCTCAGTACTCAGGGTGCTGGGTGCTCAGTGCTCAGGGTGCTCGGTGCTCAGTACTCAGGGTGCTGGGTGATCAGTGCTCGGGGTGCTGGGTGCTCAGTGCTCAGTACTCAGGGAGCTGGGTGCTCAGTGCTCAGGGTGCTGTGTGCTCAGTGCTCAGGGTGCTGGGTGCTCAGTACTCAGGGTGCTGTGTGCTCAGTGCTTGGGGTGCTGTGTGCTCAGTACTCAGGGTGCTGGGTGCTCAGTGCTCAGGGTGCTGGGTGCTCAGTGCTCAGGGTGCTGGGTGCTCAGTGCTCAGTACTCAGGGTGCTGGGTGCTCAGTGCTCAGGGTGCTGTGTGCACAGTGCTCAGGGTGCTGGGTGCTCAGTGCTCAGGGTGCTGGGTACTCAGTGCTCAGAGTGCTGGGTGCTCAGTACTCAGGGTGCTGGGTGCTCAGTACTCAGGTTGCTGGGTGCTCAGTGCTCGGGGTGCTGGGTGCTCAGTACTCAGGGTGCTGGGTGCTCAGTGCTCGAGGTGCTCAGTACTCAGGGTGCTGTGTGTTCAGTGCTCAGGGTGCTGGGTGCTCAGTACTCAGGGTGCTCGGTGCTTAGTACTCAGGGTGCTGGGTGCTCAGTGCTCGTTGTGCTCGGTGCTCATTACTTTGGGTGCTCACTACTCAGGGTGCTGGGTGCTCAGGGTGCTGGGTGCTCAGTGCTCAGGGTGCTGGGTGCTCAGTGCTCAGGGTGCTGGGTGCTCAGTACTCAGGGTGCTGGGTGTTCAGTACTCGGGGTGCTGGGTTCTCAGTACTCAGGGTGCTGGGTGCTCAGTACTCGGGGTGCTGGGTTCTCAGTACACAGGTTGCTGGGTGCTCAGTACTCAGGGTGCTGGGTGCTCAGTACTTGGGTGCTGGGTGCTCAGTGCTCAGGGTGCTGGGTGCTCAGTGCACGGGGTGCTGGGTGCTCAGGGCTCAGTACTCAGGGTGCTGGGTGCTCAGTGCTCAGGGTGCTGGGTGCTGAGTGCTCAGTACTCAGGGTGCTGGGTGCTCAGGGCTCAGGGTGCTGGGTGCTCACTGCTCAGGGTGCTGGGTGCTAAGTGCTCGGGGTGCTGGGTGCTCAGTGCTCAGTACTCAGGGTGCTGGGTGCTCAGTGCTCAGGGTGCTGGGTGCTCAGTACTCAGGGTGCTGGGTGCTCAGTACTCAGGGTGCTCGGTGCTCGGGGCGCTGGGTGCTCAAGGTGCTCGGAGCTCAGTACTCAGGGTGCTGGGTGCTCAGTGCTCGGGGTGCTCGGTGCTCAGTACTCAGGGTGCTGGGTGCTCACTGCTCAGGGTGCTGGGTGCTCAGTGCTCGGGGTGCTGGATGCACAGTGCTCCGGGGGCTGGGTGCTCAGTGCTCAGTGCTCAGGGTGCTGGGTGCTCAGTGCTCAGTGCTCAGGGTGCTGGTTGCTCAGTACTCAGGGTGCTAGGTGCTCAGTACTCAGGGTGCTGGGTGCTCAGTGCTCAGGGTGCTGGGTGCTCAGTACTCAGGGTGCTGGGTGATCAGTGCTCGGGGTGCTGGGTGCTCAGTGCTCAGGGTGCTGGGTGCTCAGGGAGCTGGGTGCTCAGTACTCATTGTGCTGGGTGCTCAGTGCTCGGGGTGCTCAGTGCTCAGTACTCAAGGTGCTGGGTGCTCAGTGCTCAGGGTGCTGGGTGCTCAGTGAACAGGGTGCTGGGTGCTCAGTACTCAGGGTGATCGGTGCTCAGTACTCAGGGTTCTCAGTGCTCAGTACTCAGGGTGCTGGGTACTCAGTGCTCAGGGTGCTGGGAGCTCAGTACTCAGGGTGCTCAGTGCTCAGTACCCGGGGTGCTTGGTGCTCAGTACTCAGGGTGCTCAGTGCTCAGTACTCGGAGTGCTGGGTGCTCAGTGTTCGGGGTGCTCGGAGCTCAGTACTCAGGGTGCTGGGTGCTCAGTGCTCGGGGTGCTCGGTGCTCAGTACTCAGGGTGCTGGGTGCTCAGTGCTCGGGGTGCTGGGTGCTCAGTGCTCAGTACTCAGGGAGCTGGGTGCTCAGTGCTCAGGGTGCTGTGTGCTCAGTGCTCAGGGTGCTGGGTGCTCAGTACTCAGGGTGCTGTGTGCTCAGTGCTTGGGGTGCTGTGTGCTCAGTACTCAGGGTGCTGGGTGCTCAGTGCTCAGGGTGCTGGGTGCTCAGTGCTCAGGGTGCTGGGTGCTCAGTGCTCAGTACTCAGGGTGCTGGGTGCTCAGTGCTCAGGGTGCTGTGTGCACAGTGCTCAGGGTGCTGGGTGCTCAGTGCTCAGGGTGCTGGGTACTCAGTGCTCAGAGTGCTGGGTGCTCAGTACTCAGGGTGCTGGGTGCTCAGTACTCAGGTTGCTGGGTGCTCAGTGCTCGGGGTGCTGGGTGCTCAGTACTCAGGGTGCTGGGTGCTCAGTGCTCGAGGTGCTCAGTACTCAGGGTGCTGTGTGTTCAGTGCTCAGGGTGCTGGGTGCTCAGTACTCAGGGTGCTCGGTGCTTAGTACTCAGGGTGCTGGGTGCTCAGTGCTCGTTGTGCTCGGTGCTCAGTACTTTGGGTGCTCACTACTCAGGGTGCTGGGTGCTCAGGGTGCTGGGTGCTCAGTGCTCAGGGTGCTGGGTGCTCAGTGCTCAGGGTGCTGGGTGCTCAGTACTCAGGGTGCTGGGTGTTCAGTACTCGGGGTGCTGGGTTCTCAGTACTCAGGGTGCTGGGTGCTCAGTACTCGGGGTGCTGGGTTCTCAGTACACAGGTTGCTGGGTGCTCAGTACTCAGGGTGCTGGGTGCTCAGTACTCGGGTGCTGCGTGCTCAGTGCTCAGGGTGCTGGGTGCTCAGTGCACGAGGTGCTGGGTGCTCAGGGCTCAGTACTCAGGGTGCTGGGTGCTCAGTGCTCAGGGTGCTGGGTGCTGAGTGCTCAGTACTCAGGGTGCTGGGTGCTCAGGGCTCAGGGTGCTGGGTCCTCAGTGCTCAGGGTGCTGGGTGCTCAGTGCTCGGGGTGCTGGGTGCTCAGTGCTCAGGGTGCTGGGTGCTCAGTACTCAGGGTGCTGGGTGCTCAGTGCTCGGGGTGCTGGGTGCTCAGTGCTCGGGTTGCTGGGTGCTCAGTACTCAGGGTGCTGGGTGCTCAGTACTCGGGGTGCTGGGTGCTCAGTACTCAGGGTGCTGGGTGCTCAGTTCTCAGGGTGTTGGGTGCTCAGTACTCGGGTGCTGGGTGCTCAGTGCTCAGGGTGCTGGGTGCTCAGTGCTCGGGGTGCTGGGTGCTCAGTGCTCAGTACTCAGGGTGCTGGGTGCTCAGTGCTCGGGGTGCTGGGTGCTCAGTGCTCAGTACTCAGGGTGCTGGGTGCTCAGTGCTCAGGGTGCTGTGTGCTCAGAGCTCAGGGTGCTGGGTGCTCAGTGCTCAGGGTGCTGGGTACTCAGTGCTCAGGGTGCTGGGTGGTCAGTACTCAGGGTGCTGGGTGCTCAGGGCTCAGGGTGCTGGGTGCTCAGTGCTTGGGGTGCTGGGTGCTCAGTGCTCGGGGTGCTCGGTGCTCAGTACTCAGGGTGCTGGGTGCTCAGTGCTCGAGGTGCTCAGTGCTCAGACTGCTATATGTTCAGTGCTCAGGGTGCTGGGTGCTCAGTACTCAGGGTGCTCGGTGCTTAGTACTCAGGGTGCTGGGTGCTCAGTACTCCGGGTCCTGGGTGCTCAGTGCTCTGGGTGCGCGGTGCTCAGTACTCAGTGCTCAGGGTGCTCAGTGCTCAGTGCTCAGGGTGCTGGGTGTTCAGTACTCAGGGTGCTGGGTGCTCAGTACTCAGGGTGCTGGGTGCTCAGTGCTCAGGGTGCTGGATGCTCAGTACTCGGGGTGCTCGGTGCTCAGTGCTCAGGGTGCTGGGTGCTCAGTACTCGGGGTGCTCGGTGCTCGGTGCTCAGTGCTCAGGGTGCTGGGTGCTCAGTACTCAGGGTGCTGGGTGCTCAGTACTCAGGGTGCTGGGTGCTCAGTGCTCAGGGTGCTGGGTACTCAGTGCTCAGGGTGCTCGGTGCTCAGTACTCGGTGTGCTGGGTGCTCATTCTCGGGGTGCTGGGTGCTCAGTGCTCGGGGTGCTGGGTGCTCAGTACTCGGGGTGCTGGGTGCTCAGTGCTCAGGGTGCTGGGTGCTCAGTTCTCAGGGTGCTGGGTGCTCAGTACTCGTGGTGCTGGGTGCTCAGTACTCGGGGTGCTGGGTGCTCAGTACTCAGGGTGCTGGGTGCTCAGTACTCAGGGTGCTGGGTGCTCAGTATTCGGGTGCTGGGTGCTCAGTGCTCAGGGTGATGGGTGCTCAGTGCTCGGGGTGCTGGCTGCTCAGTGCTCAGTACTAAGGGTGCTGGGTGCTCAGTGCTCGGGGTGCTGGGTGCTCAGTGCTCAGTACTCAGGGTGGTGGGTGCTCAGTGCTCAGGGTGCTGGGTGCTCAGTGCTCAGGGTGCTAGGTGCTCGGTGCTCGGGGTGCTGGGTGCTTAGTGCTCGGGCTGCCGGTGCTCAGTACTCGGGGTGCTCAGTGCTCAGTACTCTGGGCGCTGGGTGCTCAGTGCTCAGGGTGCTGGGTGCTCAGTACTCAGGGTGCTGGGTGCTCGGTGCTCAGTACGCTGGGTGCTCAGTGCTCAGGGTGCTGGGTGCTCAGTACACAGGGTGCTGGGTGCTCAGTGCTCGGGGTGCTGGGTGCTCAGTGCTCAGTACTCAGGGTGCTGGGTGCTCAGTGCTCAGGGTGCTGGGTGCTCAGTACTCAGGGTGCTGGGTGCTCGGTGCTCAGTATGCTGGGTGCTCAGTGCTCAGGGTGCTGGGTGCTCAGTACTCAGGGTGCTGGGTGCTCGGTGCTCAGTACGCTGGGTGCTCAGTACTCCGGTTGCTGGGTGCTCAGTTCTCAGGGTGCTCGGTGCTCAGTGCTCAAGGTGCTGGGTGCTCAGTACTCAGGGTGCTCATTGCTCAGGGTGCTGGGTGCTCAGTACTCAGGGTGCTCGGTGCTCGGGGCGCTGGGTGCTCCGGGTGCTCGGAGCTCAGTACTAAGGGTGCTGGGTGCTCAGTGCTCGGGGTGCTCGGTGCTCAGTACTCAGGGTGCTGGGTGCACACTGCTCAGGGTGCTGGGTGCTCAGTGCTCGGGGTGCTGGATGCACAGTGCTCCGGGGGCTGGGTGCTCAGTGCTCAGTGCTCAGGGTGCTGGGTGCTCAGTGCTCAGTGCTCAGGGTGCTGGTTGCTCAGTACTCAGGGTGCTAGGTGCTCAGTACTCAGGGTGCTGGGTGCTCAGTGCTCAGGGTGCTGGGTGCTCAGTACTCAGGGTGCTGGGTGATCAGTGCTCGGGGTGCTGGGTGCTCAGTGCTCAGGGTGCTGGGTGCTCAGTGCTCAGGGAGCTGGGTGCTCAGTACTCATTGTGCTGGGTGCTCAGTGCTCGGGGTGCTCAGTGCTCAGTACTCAAGGTGCTGGGTGCTCAGTGCTCAGGGTGCTGGGTGCTCAGTGAACAGGGTGCTGGGTGCTCAGTACTCAGGGTGATCGGTGCTCAGTACTCAGTGTTCTCAGTGCTCAGTACTCAGGGTGCTGGGTACTCAGTGCTCAGGGTGCTGGGAGCTCAGTACTCAGGGTGCTCAGTGCTCAGTACCCGGGGTGCTTGGTGCTCAGTACTCAGGGTGCTCAGTGCTCAGTACTCGGAGTGCTGGGTGCTCAGTGTTCGGGGTGCTCGGAGCTCAGTACTCAGGGTGCTGGGTGCTCAGTGCTCGGGGTGCTCGGTGCTCAGTACTCAGGGTGCTGGGTGCTCAGTGCTCGGGGTGCTGGGTGCTCAGTGCTCAGTACTCAGGGAGCTGGGTGCTCAGTGCTCAGGGTGCTGTGTGCTCAGTGCTCAGGGTGCTGGGTGCTCAGTACTCAGGGTGCTGTGTGCTCAGTGCTTGGGGTGCTGTGTGCTCAGTACTCAGGGTGCTGGGTGCTCAGTGCTCAGGGTGCTGGGTGCTCAGTGCTCAGGGTGCTGGGTGCTCAGTGCTCAGTACTCAGGGTGCTGGGTGCTCAGTGCTCAGGGTGCTGTGTGCACAGTGCTCAGGGTGCTGGGTGCTCAGTGCTCAGGGTGCTGGGTACTCAGTGCTCAGAGTGCTGGGTGCTCAGTACTCAGGGTGCTGGGTGCTCAGTACTCAGGTTGCTGGGTGCTCAGTGCTCGGGGTGCTGGGTGCTCAGTACTCAGGGTGCTGGGTGCTCAGTGCTCGAGGTGCTCAGTACTCAGGGTGCTGTGTGTTCAGTGCTCAGGGTGCTGGGTGCTCAGTACTCAGGGTGCTCGGTGCTTAGTACTCAGGGTGCTGGGTGCTCAGTGCTCGTTGTGCTCGGTGCTCAGTACTTTGGGTGCTCACTACTCAGGGTGCTGGGTGCTCAGGGTGCTGGGTGCTCAGTGCTCAGGGTGCTGGGTGCTCAGTGCTCAGGGTGCTGGGTGCTCAGTACTCAGGGTGCTCGGTGCTCGGGGCGCTGGGTGCTCCGGGTGCTCGGAGCTCAGTACTCAGGGTGCTGGGTGCTCAGTGCTCGGGGTGCTCGGTGCTCAGTACTCAGGGTGCTGGGTGCACACTGCTCAGGGTGCTGGGTGCTCAGTGCTCGGGGTGCTGGATGCACAGTGCTCCGGGGGCTGGGTGCTCAGTGCTCAGTGCTCAGGGTGCTGGGTGCTCAGTGCTCAGTGCTCAGGGTGCTGGTTGCTCAGTACTCAGGGTGCTAGGTGCTCAGTACTCAGGGTGCTGGGTGCTCAGTGCTCAGGGTGCTGGGTGCTCAGTACTCAGGGTGCTGGGTGATCAGTGCTCGGGGTGCTGGGTGCTCAGTGCTCAGGGTGCTGGGTGCTCAGTGCTCAGGGAGCTGGGTGCTCAGTACTCATTGTGCTGGGTGCTCAGTGCTCGGGGTGCTCAGTGCTCAGTACTCAAGGTGCTGGGTGCTCAGTGCTCAGGGTGCTGGGTGCTCAGTGAACAGGGTGCTGGGTGCTCAGTACTCAGGGTGATCGGTGCTCAGTACTCAGGGTTCTCAGTGCTCAGTACTCAGGGTGCTGGGTACTCAGTGCTCAGGGTGCTGGGAGCTCAGTACTCAGGGTGCTCAGTGCTCAGTACCCGGGGTGCTTGGTGCTCAGTACTCAGGGTGCTCAGTGCTCAGTACTCGGAGTGCTGGGTGCTCAGTGTTCGGGGTGCTCGGAGCTCAGTACTCAGGGTGCTGGGTGCTCAGTGCTCGGGGTGCTCGGTGCTCAGTACTCAGGGTGCTGGGTGCTCAGTGCTCGGGGTGCTGGGTGCTCAGTGCTCAGTACTCAGGGAGCTGGGTGCTCAGTGCTCAGGGTGCTGTGTGCTCAGTGCTCAGGGTGCTGGGTGCTCAGTACTCAGGGTGCTGTGTGCTCAGTGCTTGGGGTGCTGTGTGCTCAGTACTCAGGGTGCTGGGTGCTCAGTGCTCAGGGTGCTGGGTGCTCAGTGCTCAGGGTGCTGGGTGCTCAGTGCTCAGTACTCAGGGTGCTGGGTGCTCAGTGCTCAGGGTGCTGTGTGCACAGTGCTCAGGGTGCTGGGTGCTCAGTGCTCAGGGTGCTGGGTACTCAGTGCTCAGAGTGCTGGGTGCTCAGTACTCAGGGTGCTGGGTGCTCAGTACTCAGGTTGCTGGGTGCTCAGTGCTCGGGGTGCTGGGTGCTCAGTACTCAGGGTGCTGGGTGCTCAGTGCTCGAGGTGCTCAGTACTCAGGGTGCTGTGTGTTCAGTGCTCAGGGTGCTGGGTGCTCAGTACTCAGGGTGCTCGGTGCTTAGTACTCAGGGTGCTGGGTGCTCAGTGCTCGTTGTGCTCGGTGCTCAGTACTTTGGGTGCTCACTACTCAGGGTGCTGGGTGCTCAGGGTGCTGGGTGCTCAGTGCTCAGGGTGCTGGGTGCTCAGTGCTCAGGGTGCTGGGTGCTCAGTACTCAGGGTGCTGGGTGTTCAGTACTAGGGGTGCTGGGTTCTCAGTACTCAGGGTGCTGGGTGCTCAGTACTCGGGGTGCTGGGTTCTCAGTACACAGGTTGCTGGGTGCTCAGTACTCAGGGTGCTGGGTGCTCAGTACTCGGGTGCTGGGTGCTCAGTGCTCAGGGTGCTGGGTGCTCAGTGCACGGGGTGCTGGGTGCTCAGGGCTCAGTACTCAGGGTGCTGGGTGCTCAGTGCTCAGGGTGCTGGGTGCTGAGTGCTCAGTACTCAGGGTGCTGGGTGCTCAGGGCTCAGGGTGCTGGGTGCTCACTGCTCAGGGTGCTGGGTGCTCAGTGCTCGGGGTGCTGGGTGCTCAGCGCTCAGTACTCAGGGTGCTGGGTGCTCAGTGCTCAGGGTGCTGGGTGCTCAGTACTCAGGGTGCTGGGTGCTCAGTACTCAGGGTGCTCGGTGCTCGGGGCGCTGGGTGCTCCGGGTGCTCGGAGCTCAGTACTCAGGGTGCTGGGTGCTCAGTGCTCGGGGTGCTCGGTGCTCAGTACTCAGGGTGCTGGGTGCTCACTGCTCAGGGTGCTGGGTGCTCAGTGCTCGGGGTGCTGGATGCACAGTGCTCCGGGGGCTGAGTGCTCAGTGCTCAGTGCTCAGGGTGCTGGGTGCTCAGTGCTCAGTGCTCAGGGTGCTGGTTGCTCAGTACTCAGGGTGCTAGGTGCTCAGTACTCAGGGTGCTGGGTGCTCAGTGCTCAGGGTGCTGGGTGCTCAGTACTCAGGGTGCTGGGTGATCAGTGCTCGGGGTGCTGGGTGCTCAGTGCTCAGGGTGCTGGGTGCTCAGGGAGCTGGGTGCTCAGTACTCATTGTGCTGGGTGCTCAGTGCTCGGGGTGCTCAGTGCTCAGTACTCAAGGTGCTGGGTGCTCAGTGCTCAGGGTGCTGGGTGCTCAGTGAACAGGGTGCTGGCTGCTCAGTACTCAGGGTGATCGGTGCTCAGTACTCAGGGTTCTCAGTGCTCAGTACTCAGGGTGCTGGGTACTCAGTGCTCAGGGTGCTGGGAGCTCAGTACTCAGGGTGCTCAGTGCTCAGTACCCGGGGTGCTTGGTGCTCAGTACTCAGGGTGCTCAGTGCTCAGTACTCGGAGTGCTGGGTGCTCAGTGTTCGGGGTGCTCGGAGCTCAGTACTCAGGGTGCTGGGTGCTCAGTGCTCGGGGTGCTCGGTGCTCAGTACTCAGGGTGCTGGGTGCTCAGTGCTCGGGGTGCTGGGTGCTCAGTGCTCAGTACTCAGGGAGCTGGGTGCTCAGTGCTCAGGGTGCTGTGTGCTCAATGCTCAGGGTGCTGGGTGCTCAGTACTCAGGGTGCTGTGTGCTCAGTGCTTGGGGTGCTGTGTGCTCAGTACTCAGGGTGCTGGGTGCTCAGTGCTCAGGGTGCTGGGTGCTCAGTGCTCAGGGTGCTGGGTGCTCAGTGCTCAGTACTCAGGGTGCTGGGTGCTCAGTGCTCAGGGTGCTGTGTGCACAGTGCTCAGGGTGCTGGGTGCTCAGTGCTCAGGGTGCTGGGTACTCAGTGCTCAGAGTGCTGGGTGCTCAGTACTCAGGGTGCTGGGTGCTCAGTACTCAGGTTGCTGGGTGCTCAGTGCTCGGGGTGCTGGGTGCTCAGTACTCAGGGTGCTGGGTGCTCAGTGCTCGAGGTGCTCAGTACTCAGGGTGCTGTGTGTTCAGTGCTCAGGGTGCTGGGTGCTCAGTACTCAGGGTGCTCGGTGCTTAGTACTCAGGGTGCTGGGTGCTCAGTGCTCGTTGTGCTCGGTGCTCAGTACTTTGGGTGCTCACTACTCAGGGTGCTGGGTGCTCAGGGTGCTGGGTGCTCAGTGCTCAGGGTGCTGGGTGCTCAGTGCTCAGGGTGCTGGGTGCTCAGTACTCAGGGTGCTGGGTGTTCAGTACTCGGGGTGCTGGGTTCTCAGTACTCAGGGTGCTGGGTGCTCAGTACTCGGGGTGCTGGGTTCTCAGTACACAGGTTGCTGGGTGCTCAGTACTCAGGGTGCTGGGTGCTCAGTACTCGGGTGCTGCGTGCTCAGTGCTCAGGGTGCTGGGTGCTCAGTGCACGAGGTGCTGGGTGCTCAGGGCTCAGTACTCAGGGTGCTGGGTGCTCAGTGCTCAGGGTGCTGGGTGCTGAGTGCTCAGTACTCAGGGTGCTGGGTGCTCAGGGCTCAGGGTGCTGGGTCCTCAGTGCTCAGGGTGCTGGGTGCTCAGTGCTCGGGGTGCTGGGTGCTCAGTGCTCAGGGTGCTGGGTGCTCAGTACTCAGGGTGCTGGGTGCTCAGTGCTCGGGGTGCTGGGTGCTCAGTGCTCGGGTTGCTGGGTGCTCAGTACTCAGGGTGCTGGGTGCTCAGTACTCGGGGTGCTGGGTGCTCAGTACTCAGGGTGCTGGGTGCTCAGTTCTCAGGGTGTTGGGTGCTCAGTACTCGGGTGCTGGGTGCTCAGTGCTCAGGGTGCTGGGTGCTCAGTGCTCGGGGTGCTGGGTGCTCAGTGCTCAGTACTCAGGGTGCTGGGTGCTCAGTGCTCGGGGTGCTGGGTGCTCAGTGCTCAGTACTCAGGGTGCTGGGTGCTCAGTGCTCAGGGTGCTGTGTGCTCAGAGCTCAGGGTGCTGGGTGCTCAGTGCTCAGGGTGCTGGGTACTCAGTGCTCAGGGTGCTGGGTGGTCAGTACTCAGGGTGCTGGGTGCTCAGGGCTCAGGGTGCTGGGTGCTCAGTGCTTGGGGTGCTGGGTGCTCAGTGCTCGGGGTGCTCGGTGCTCAGTACTCAGGGTGCTGGGTGCTCAGTGCTCGAGGTGCTCAGTGCTCAGACTGCTATATGTTCAGTGCTCAGGGTGCTGGGTGCTCAGTACTCAGGGTGCTCGGTGCTTAGTACTCAGGGTGCTGGGTGCTCAGTACTCCGGGTCCTGGGTGCTCAGTGCTCGGGGTGCGCGGTGCTCAGTACTCAGTGCTCAGGGTGCTCAGTGCTCAGTGCTCAGGGTGCTGGGTGTTCAGTACTCAGGGTGCTGGGTGCTCAGTACTCAGGGTGCTGGGTGCTCAGTGCTCAGGGTGCTGGATGCTCAGTACTCGGGGTGCTCGGTGCTCAGTGCTCAGGGTGCTGGGTGCTCAGTACTCGGGGTGCTCGGTGCTCGGTGCTCATTGCTCAGGGTGCTGGGTGCTCAGTACTCAGGGTGCTGGGTGCTCAGTACTCAGGGTGCTGGGTGCTCAGTGCTCAGGGTGCTGGGTACTCAGTGCTCAGGGTGCTCGGTGCTCAGTACTCGGTGTGCTGGGTGCTCATTCTCGGGGTGCTGGGTGCTCAGTGCTCGGGGTGCTGGGTGCTCAGTACTCGGGGTGCTGGGTGCTCAGTGCTCAGGGTGCTGGGTGCTCAGTACTCAGGTTGCTAGGTGCTCAGTGCTCAGGGTGCTGTGTGCTCAGTACTCAGGGTGCTGGGTGCTCAGTGCTCAGGGTGCTGGGTGCTCAGTACTCAGGGTGCTGGGAGCTCAGTGCTCAGGGTGATCGGTGCTCAGTACTCAGGGTGCTCAGTACTCAGGGTGCTGGGTGCTCAGTGCTCAGGGTGCTGGGTGCTCAGTGCTCAGGGTGCTGGGTGTTCAGTACTCAGGGTGCTGGGTGCTCAGTACTCAGGGTGCTGGGTGCTCAGTGCTCAGGGTGCTCAGTGCTCAGTACTCGGGGTGCTTGGTGCTCAGTACTCAGGGTGCTCAGTGCTCAGTACTCGGGGTGCTGGGTGCTCAGTGCTCCGGGTGCTCAGTGCTCGGGGTGCTGGGTGCTCAGTGCTCAGGGTGCTGGGTACTCAGTGCTCAGGGTGCTGGGGGGTCAGTACTCTGGGTGCTGGGTGCTCAGTACTCGGGTGCTGGGTGCTCAGTGCTCAGGGTGCTGGGTGCTCAGTGCTCGGGGTGCTGGGTGCTCAGGGCTCAGTACTCAGGGTGCTGGGTGCTCAGTGCTCGGGGTGCTGGGTGCTGAGTGCTCAGTACTCAGGGTGCTGGGTGCTCAGGGCTCAGGGTGCTGGGTCCTCAGTGCTCAGGGTGCTGGGTGCTCAGTGCTCGGGGTGCTGGGTGCTCAGTGCTCGGGGTGCTGGGTGCTGAGTGCTCAGTACTCAGGGTGCTGGGTGCTCAGGGCTCAGGGTGCTGGGTCCTCAGTGCTCAGGGTGCTGGGTGCTCAGTGCTCGGGGTGCTGGGTGCTCAGTGCTCGGGGTGCTGGGTGCTGAGTGCTCAGTACTCAGGGTGCTGGGTGCTCAGGGCTCAGGGTGCTGGGTCCTCAGTGCTCAGGGTGCTGGGTGCTCAGTGCTCGGGGTGCTGGGTGCTCAGTGCTCAGTGCTCAGGGTGCTGGGTGCTCAGTACTCAGGGTGCTGGGTGCTCAGTGCTCGGGGTGCTGGGTGCTCAGTGCTCGGGTTGCTGGGTGCTCAGTACTCAGGGTGCTGGGTGCTTAGTACTCGGGGTGCTGGGTGCTCAGTACTCAGGGTGCTGGGTGCTCAGTACTCAGGGTGTTGGGTGCTCAGTACTCGGGTGCTGGGTGCTCAGTGCTCAGGGTGCTGGGTGCTCAGTGCTCGGGGTGCTGGGTGCTCAGTGCTCAGTACTCAGGGTGCTGGGTGCTCAGTGCTCGGGGTGCTGGGTGCTCAGTGCTCAGTACTCAGGGTGCTGGGTGCTCAGTGCTCAGGGTGCTGTGTGCTCAGAGCTCAGGGTGCTGGGTGCTCAGTGCTCAGGGTGCTGGGTACTCAGTGCTCAGGGTGCTGGGTGGTCAGTACTCAGGGTGCTGGGTGCTCAGGGCTCAGGGTGCTGGGTGCTCAGTGCTCGGGGTGCTGGGTGCTCAGTGCTTGGGGTGCTGGGAGCTCAGTGCTCGGGGTGCTCGGTGCTCAGTACTCAGGGTGCTGGGTGCTCAGTGCACGAGGTGCTCAGTACTCAGACTGCTATATGTTCAGTGCTCAGGGTGCTGGGTGCTCAGTACTCAGGGTGATCGGTGCTTAGTACTCAGGGTGCTGGGCGCTCAGTACTCCGGGTCCTGGGTGCTCAGTGCTCGGGGTGCTCGGTGCTCAGTACTCAGTGCTCAGGGTGCTCAGTGCTCAGTGCTCAGGGTGCTGGGTGTTCAGTACTCAGGGTGCTGGGTGCTCAGTACTCAGGGTGCTTGGTGCTCAGTGCTCAGGGTGCTGGGTGCTCAGTACTCGGGGTGCTCGGTGCTCGGTGCTCAGTGCTCAGGGTGCTGGGTGCTCAGTACTCAGGGTGCTGGGTCCTCAGTACTCAGGGTGCTGGGTGCTCAGTGCTCAGGGTGCTGGGTACTCAGTGCTCAGGGTGCTCGGTGCTCAGTACTCGGTGTGCTGGGTGCTCATTCTCGGGGTGATGGGTGCTCAGTGCTCGGGGTGCTGGGTGCTCAGTACTCGGGGTGCTGGGTGCTCAGTGCTCGGGGTGCTGGGTGCTCAGTGCTCGGGTTGCTGGGTGCTCAGTACTCAGGGTGCTGGGTGCTCAGTACTCGGGGTGCTGGGTGCTCAGTACTCAGGGTGCTGGGTGCTCAGTTCTCAGGGTGTTGGGTGCTCAGTACTCGGGTGCTGGGTGCTCAGTGCTCAGGGTGCTGGGTGCTCAGTGCTCGGGGTGCTGGGTGCTCAGTGCTCAGTACTCAGGGTGCTGGGTGCTCAGTGCTCGGGGTGCTGGGTGCTCAGTGCTCAGTACTCAGGGTGCTGGGTGCTCAGTGCTCAGGGTGCTGTGTGCTCAGAGCTCAGGGTGCTGGGTGCTCAGTGCTCAGGGTGCTGGGTACTCAGTGCTCAGGGTGCTGGGTGGTCAGTACTCAGGGTGCTGGGTGCTCAGGGCTCAGGGTGCTGGGTGCTCAGTGCTTGGGGTGCTGGGTGCTCAGTGCTCGGGGTGCTCGGTGCTCAGTACTCAGGGTGCTGGGTGCTCAGTGCTCGAGGTGCTCAGTGCTCAGACTGCTATATGTTCAGTGCTCAGGGTGCTGGGTGCTCAGTACTCAGGGTGCTCGGTGCTTAGTACTCAGGGTGCTGGGTGCTCAGTACTCCGGGTCCTGGGTGCTCAGTGCTCGGGTTGCGCGGTGCTCAGTACTCAGTGCTCAGGGTGCTCAGTGCTCAGTGCTCAGGGTGCTGGGTGTTCAGTACTCAGGGTGCTGGGTGCTCAGTACTCAGGGTGCTGGGTGCTCAGTGCTCAGGGTGCTGGATGCTCAGTACTCGGGGTGCTCGGTGCTCAGTGCTCAGGGTGCTGGGTGCTCAGTACTCGGGGTGCTCGGTGCTCGGTGCTCAGTGCTCAGGGTGCTGGGTGCTCAGTACTCAGGGTGCTGGGTGCTCAGTACTCAGGGTGCTGGGTGCTCAGTGCTCAGGGTGCTGGGTACTCAGTGCTCAGGGTGCTCGGTGCTCAGTACTCGGTGTGCTGGGTGCTCATTCTCGGGGTGCTGGGTGCTCAGTGCTCGGGGTGCTGGGTGCTCAGTACTCGGGGTGCTGGGTGCTCAGTGCTCAGGGTGCTGGGTGCTCAGTTCTCAGGGTGCTGGGTGCTCAGTACTCGTGGTGCTGGGTGCTCAGTACTCGGGGTGCTGGGTGCTCAGTACTCAGGGTGCTGGGTGCTCAGTACTCAGGGTGCTGGGTGCTCAGTATTCGGGTGCTGGGTGCTCAGTGCTCAGGGTGATGGGTGCTCAGTGCTCGGGGTGCTGGCTGCTCAGTGCTCAGTACTAAGGGTGCTGGGTGCTCAGTGCTCGGGGTGCTGGGTGCTCAGTGCTCAGTACTCAGGGTGGTGGGTGCTCAGTGCTCAGGGTGCTGGGTGCTCAGTGCTCAGGGTGCTAGGTGCTCGGTGCTCGGGGTGCTGGGTGCTTAGTGCTCGGGCTGCCGGTGCTCAGTACTCGGGGTGCTCAGTGCTCAGTACTCTGGGCGCTGGGTGCTCAGTGCTCAGGGTGCTGGGTGCTCAGTACTCAGGGTGCTGGGTGCTCGGTGCTCAGTACGCTGGGTGCTCAGTGCTCAGGGTGCTGGGTGCTCAGTACACAGGGTGCTGGGTGCTCAGTGCTCGGGGTGCTGGGTGCTCAGTGCTCAGTACTCAGGGTGCTGGGTGCTCAGTGCTCAGGGTGCTGGGTGCTCAGTACTCAGGGTGCTGGGTGCTCGGTGCTCAGTATGCTGGGTGCTCAGTGCTCAGGGTGCTGGGTGCTCAGTACTCAGGGTGCTGGGTGCTCGGTGCTCAGTACGCTGGGTGCTCAGTACTCCGGTTGCTGGGTGCTCAGTTCTCGGGGTGCTCGGTGCTCAGTGCTCAAGGTGCTGGGTGCTCAGTACTCAGGGTGCTCATTGCTCAGGGTGCTGGGTGCTCAGTACTCAGGGTGCTCGGTGCTCGGGGCGCTGGGTGCTCCGGGTGCTCGGAGCTCAGTACTAAGGGTGCTGGGTGCTCAGTGCTCGGGGTGCTCGGTGCTCAGTACTCAGGGTGCTGGGTGCACACTGCTCAGGGTGCTGGGTGCTCAGTGCTCGGGGTGCTGGATGCACAGTGCTCCGGGGGCTGGGTGCTCAGTGCTCAGTGCTCAGGGTGCTGGGTGCTCAGTGCTCAGTGCTCAGGGTGCTGGTTGCTCAGTACTCAGGGTGCTAGGTGCTCAGTACTCAGGGTGCTGGGTGCTCAGTGCTCAGGGTGCTGGGTGCTCAGTACTCAGGGTGCTGGGTGATCAGTGCTCGGGGTGCTGGGTGCTCAGTGCTCAGGGTGCTGGGTGCTCAGTGCTCAGGGAGCTGGGTGCTCAGTACTCATTGTGCTGGGTGCTCAGTGCTCGGGGTGCTCAGTGCTCAGTACTCAAGGTGCTGGGTGCTCAGTGCTCAGGGTGCTGGGTGCTCAGTGAACAGGGTGCTGGGTGCTCAGTACTCAGGGTGATCGGTGCTCAGTACTCAGTGTTCTCAGTGCTCAGTACTCAGGGTGCTGGGTACTCAGTGCTCAGGGTGCTGGGAGCTCAGTACTCAGGGTGCTCAGTGCTCAGTACCCGGGGTGCTTGGTGCTCAGTACTCAGGGTGCTCAGTGCTCAGTACTCGGAGTGCTGGGTGCTCAGTGTTCGGGGTGCTCGGAGCTCAGTACTCAGGGTGCTGGGTGCTCAGTGCTCGGGGTGCTCGGTGCTCAGTACTCAGGGTGCTGGGTGCTCAGTGCTCGGGGTGCTGGGTGCTCAGTGCTCAGTACTCAGGGAGCTGGGTGCTCAGTGCTCAGGGTGCTGTGTGCTCAGTGCTCAGGGTGCTGGGTGCTCAGTACTCAGGGTGCTGTGTGCTCAGTGCTTGGGGTGCTGTGTGCTCAGTACTCAGGGTGCTGGGTGCTCAGTGCTCAGGGTGCTGGGTGCTCAGTGCTCAGGGTGCTGGGTGCTCAGTGCTCAGTACTCAGGGTGCTGGGTGCTCAGTGCTCAGGGTGCTGTGTGCACAGTGCTCAGGGTGCTGGGTGCTCAGTGCTCAGGGTGCTGGGTACTCAGTGCTCAGAGTGCTGGGTGCTCAGTACTCAGGGTGCTGGGTGCTCAGTACTCAGGTTGCTGGGTGCTCAGTGCTCGGGGTGCTGGGTGCTCAGTACTCAGGGTGCTGGGTGCTCAGTGCTCGAGGTGCTCAGTACTCAGGGTGCTGTGTGTTCAGTGCTCAGGGTGCTGGGTGCTCAGTACTCAGGGTGCTCGGTGCTTAGTACTCAGGGTGCTGGGTGCTCAGTGCTCGTTGTGCTCGGTGCTCAGTACTTTGGGTGCTCACTACTCAGGGTGCTGGGTGCTCAGGGTGCTGGGTGCTCAGTGCTCAGGGTGCTGGGTGCTCAGTGCTCAGGGTGCTGGGTGCTCAGTACTCAGGGTGCTCGGTGCTCGGGGCGCTGGGTGCTCCGGGTGCTCGGAGCTCAGTACTCAGGGTGCTGGGTGCTCAGTGCTCGGGGTGCTCGGTGCTCAGTACTCAGGGTGCTGGGTGCACACTGCTCAGGGTGCTGGGTGCTCAGTGCTCGGGGTGCTGGATGCACAGTGCTCCGGGGGCTGGGTGCTCAGTGCTCAGTGCTCAGGGTGCTGGGTGCTCAGTGCTCAGTGCTCAGGGTGCTGGTTGCTCAGTACTCAGGGTGCTAGGTGCTCAGTACTCAGGGTGCTGGGTGCTCAGTGCTCAGGGTGCTGGGTGCTCAGTACTCAGGGTGCTGGGTGATCAGTGCTCGGGGTGCTGGGTGCTCAGTGCTCAGGGTGCTGGGTGCTCAGTGCTCAGGGAGCTGGGTGCTCAGTACTCATTGTGCTGGGTGCTCAGTGCTCGGGGTGCTCAGTGCTCAGTACTCAAGGTGCTGGGTGCTCAGTGCTCAGGGTGCTGGGTGCTCAGTGAACAGGGTGCTGGGTGCTCAGTGCTCAGGGTGCTGTGTGCTCAGTGCTCAGGGTGCTGGGTGCTCAGTACTCAGGGTGCTGTGTGCTCAGTGCTTGGGGTGCTGTGTGCTCAGTACTCAGGGTGCTGGGTGCTCAGTGCTCAGGGTGCTGGGTGCTCAGTGCTCAGGGTGCTGGGTGCTCAGTGCTCAGTACTCAGGGTGCTGGGTGCTCAGTGCTCAGGGTGCTGTGTGCACAGTGCTCAGGGTGCTGGGTGCTCAGTGCTCAGGGTGCTGGGTACTCAGTGCTCAGAGTGCTGGGTGCTCAGTACTCAGGGTGCTGGGTGCTCAGTACTCAGGTTGCTGGGTGCTCAGTGCTCGGGGTGCTGGGTGCTCAGTACTCAGGGTGCTGGGTGCTCAGTGCTCGAGGTGCTCAGTACTCAGGGTGCTGTGTGTTCAGTGCTCAGGGTGCTGGGTGCTCAGTACTCAGGGTGCTCGGTGCTTAGTACTCAGGGTGCTGGGTGCTCAGTGCTCGTTGTGCTCGGTGCTCAGTACTTTGGGTGCTCACTACTCAGGGTGCTGGGTGCTCAGGGTGCTGGGTGCTCAGTGCTCAGGGTGCTGGGTGCTCAGTGCTCAGGGTGCTGGGTGCTCAGTACTCAGGGTGCTGGGTGTTCAGTACTAGGGGTGCTGGGTTCTCAGTACTCAGGGTGCTGGGTGCTCAGTACTCGGGGTGCTGGGTTCTCAGTACACAGGTTGCTGGGTGCTCAGTACTCAGGGTGCTGGGTGCTCAGTACTCGGGTGCTGGGTGCTCAGTGCTCAGGGTGCTGGGTGCTCAGTGCACGGGGTGCTGGGTGCTCAGGGCTCAGTACTCAGGGTGCTGGGTGCTCAGTGCTCAGGGTGCTGGGTGCTGAGTGCTCAGTACTCAGGGTGCTGGGTGCTCAGGGCTCAGGGTGCTGGGTGCTCACTGCTCAGGGTGCTGGGTGCGCAGTGCTCGGGGTGCTGGGTGCTCAGTGCTCAGTACTCAGGGTGCTGGGTGCTCAGTGCTCAGGGTGCTGGGTGCTCAGTACTCAGGGTGCTGGGTGCTCAGTACTCAGGGTGCTCGGTGCTCGGGGCGCTGGGTGCTCCGGGTGCTCGGAGCTCAGTACTCAGGGTGCTGGGTGCTCAGTGCTCGGGGTGCTCGGTGCTCAGTACTCAGGGTGCTGGGTGCTCACTGCTCAGGGTGCTGGGTGCTCAGTGCTCGGGGTGCTGGATGCACAGTGCTCTGGGGGCTGGGTGCTCAGTGCTCAGTGCTCAGGGTGCTGGGTGCTCAGTGCTCAGTGCTCAGGGTGCTGGTTGCTCAGTACTCAGGGTGCTAGGTGCTCAGTACTCAGGGTGCTGGGTGCTCAGTGCTCAGGGTGCTGGGTGCTCAGTACTCAGGGTGCTGGGTGATCAGTGCTCGGGGTGCTGGGTGCTCAGTGCTCAGGGTGCTGGGTGCTCAGGGAGCTGGGTGCTCAGTACTCATTGTGCTGGGTGCTCAGTGCTCGGGGTGCTCAGTGCTCAGTACTCAAGGTGCTGGGTGCTCAGTGCTCAGGGTGCTGGGTGCTCAGTGAACAGGGTGCTGGCTGCTCAGTACTCAGGGTGATCGGTGCTCAGTACTCAGGGTTCTCAGTGCTCAGTACTCAGGGTGCTGGGTACTCAGTGCTCAGGGTGCTGGGAGCTCAGTACTCAGGGTGCTCAGTGCTCAGTACCCGGGGTGCTTGGTGCTCAGTACTCAGGGTGCTCAGTGCTCAGTACTCGGAGTGCTGGGTGCTCAGTGTTCGGGGTGCTCGGAGCTCAGTACTCAGGGTGCTGGGTGCTCAGTGCTCGGGGTGCTCGGTGCTCAGTACTCAGGGTGCTGGGTGCTCAGTGCTCGGGGTGCTGGGTGCTCAGTGCTCAGTACTCAGGGAGCTGGGTGCTCAGTGCTCAGGGTGCTGTGTGCTCAATGCTCAGGGTGCTGGGTGCTCAGTACTCAGGGTGCTGTGTGCTCAGTGCTTGGGGTGCTGTGTGCTCAGTACTCAGGGTGCTGGGTGCTCAGTGCTCAGGGTGCTGGGTGCTCAGTGCTCAGGGTGCTGGGTGCTCAGTGCTCAGTACTCAGGGTGCTGGGTGCTCAGTGCTCAGGGTGCTGTGTGCACAGTGCTCAGGGTGCTGGGTGCTCAGTGCTCAGGGTGCAGGGTACTCAGTGCTCAGAGTGCTGGGTGCTCAGTACTCAGGGTGCTGGGTGCTCAGTACTCAGGTTGCTGGGTGCTCAGTGCTCGGGGTGCTGGGTGCTCAGTACTCAGGGTGCTGGGTGCTCAGTGCTCGAGGTGCTCAGTACTCAGGGTGCTGTGTGTTCAGTGCTCAGGGTGCTGGGTGCTCAGTACTCAGGGTGCTCGGTGCTTAGTACTCAGGGTGCTGGGTGCTCAGTGCTCGTTGTGCTCGGTGCTCAGTACTTTGGGTGCTCACTACTCAGGGTGCTGGGTGCTCAGGGTGCTGGGTGCTCAGTGCTCAGGGTGCTGGGTGCTCAGTGCTCAGGGTGCTGGGTGCTCAGTACTCAGGGTGCTGGGTGTTCAGTACTCGGGGTGCTGGGTTCTCAGTACTCAGGGTGCTGGGTGCTCAGTACTCGGGGTGCTGGGTTCTCAGTACACAGGTTGCTGGGTGCTCAGTACTCAGGGTGCTGGGTGCTCAGTACTCGGGTGCTGCGTGCTCAGTGCTCAGGGTGCTGGGTGCTCAGTGCACGAGGTGCTGGGTGCTCAGGGCTCAGTACTCAGGGTGCTGGGTGCTCAGTGCTCAGGGTGCTGGGTGCTGAGTGCTCAGTACTCAGGGTGCTGGGTGCTCAGGGCTCAGGGTGCTGGGTCCTCAGTGCTCAGGGTGCTGGGTGCTCAGTGCTCGGGGTGCTGGGTGCTCAGTGCTCAGGGTGCTGGGTGCTCAGTACTCAGGGTGCTGGGTGCTCAGTGCTCGGGGTGCTGGGTGCTCAGTGCTCGGGTTGCTGGGTGCTCAGTACTCAGGGTGCTGGGTGCTCAGTACTCGGGGTGCTGGGTGCTCAGTACTCAGGGTGCTGGGTGCTCAGTTCTCAGGGTGTTGGGTGCTCAGTACTCGGGTGCTGGGTGCTCAGTGCTCAGGGTGCTGGGTGCTCAGTGCTCGGGGTGCTGGGTGCTCAGTGCTCAGTACTCAGGGTGCTGGGTGCTCAGTGCTCGGGGTGCTGGGTGCTCAGTGCTCAGTACTCAGGGTGCTGGGTGCTCAGTGCTCAGGGTGCTGTGTGCTCAGAGCTCAGGGTGCTGGGTGCTCAGTGCTCAGGGTGCTGGGTACTCAGTGCTCAGGGTGCTGGGTGGTCAGTACTCAGGGTGCTGGGTGCTCAGGGCTCAGGGTGCTGGGTGCTCAGTGCTTGGGGTGCTGGGTGCTCAGTGCTCGGGGTGCTCGGTGCTCAGTACTCAGGGTGCTGGGTGCTCAGTGCTCGAGGTGCTCAGTGCTCAGACTGCTATATGTTCAGTGCTCAGGGTGCTGGGTGCTCAGTACTCAGGGTGCTCGGTGCTTAGTACTCAGGGTGCTGGGTGCTCAGTACTCCGGGTCCTGGGTGCTCAGTGCTCGGGGTGCGCGGTGCTCAGTACTCAGTGCTCAGGGTGCTCAGTGCTCAGTGCTCAGGGTGCTGGGTGTTCAGTACTCAGGGTGCTGGGTGCTCAGTACTCAGGGTGCTGGGTGCTCAGTGCTCAGGGTGCTGGATGCTCAGTACTCGGGGTGCTCGGTGCTCAGTGCTCAGGGTGCTGGGTGCTCAGTACTCGGGGTGCTCGGTGCTCGGTGCTCATTGCTCAGGGTGCTGGGTGCTCAGTACTCAGGGTGCTGGGTGCTCAGTACTCAGGGTGCTGGGTGCTCAGTGCTCAGGGTGCTGGGTACTCAGTGCTCAGGGTGCTCGGTGCTCAGTACTCGGTGTGCTGGGTGCTCATTCTCGGGGTGCTGGGTGCTCAGTGCTCGGGGTGCTGGGTGCTCAGTACTCGGGGTGCTGGGTGCTCAGTGCTCAGGGTGCTGGGTGCTCAGTACTCAGGTTGCTAGGTGCTCAGTGCTCAGGGTGCTGTGTGCTCAGTACTCAGGTTGCTGGGTGCTCAGTGCTCAGGGTGCTGGGTGCTCAGTACTCAGGGTGCTGGGAGCTCAGTGCTCAGGGTGATCGGTGCTCAGTACTCAGGGTGCTCAGTACTCAGGGTGCTGGGTGCTCAGTGCTCAGGGTGCTGGGTGCTCAGTGCTCAGGGTGCTGGGTGTTCAGTACTCAGGGTGCTGGGTGCTCAGTACTCAGGGTGCTGTGTGCTCAGTGCTCAGGGTGCTCAGTGCTCAGTACTCGGGGTGCTTGGTGCTCAGTACTCAGGGTGCTCAGTGCTCAGTACTCGGGGTGCTGGGTGCTCAGTGCTCCGGGTGCTCAGTGCTCGGGGTGCTGGGTGCTCAGTGCTCAGGGTGCTGGGTACTCAGTGCTCAGGGTGCTGGGGGGTCAGTACTCTGGGTGCTGGGTGCTCAGTACTCGGGTGCTGGGTGCTCAGTGCTCAGGGTGCTGGGTGCTCAGTGCTCGGGGTGCTGGGTGCTCAGGGCTCAGTACTCAGGGTGCTGGGTGCTCAGTGCTCGGGGTGCTGGGTGCTGAGTGCTCAGTACTCAGGGTGCTGGGTGCTCAGGGCTCAGGGTGCTGGGTCCTCAGTGCTCAGGGTGCTGGGTGCTCAGTGCTCGGGGTGCTGGGTGCTCAGTGCTCGGGGTGCTGGGTGCTGAGTGCTCAGTACTCAGGGTGCTGGGTGCTCAGGGCTCAGGGTGCTGGGTCCTCAGTGCTCAGGGTGCTGGGTGCTCAGTGCTCGGGGTGCTGGGTGCTCAGTGCTCGGGGTGCTGGGTGCTGAGTGCTCAGTACTCAGGGTGCTGGGTGCTCAGGGCTCAGGGTGCTGGGTCCTCAGTGCTCAGGGTGCTGGGTGCTCAGTGCTCGGGGTGCTGGGTGCTCAGTGCTCAGTGCTCAGGGTGCTGGGTGCTCAGTACTCAGGGTGCTGGGTGCTCAGTGCTCGGGGTGCTGGGTGCTCAGTGCTCGGGTTGCTGGGTGCTCAGTACTCAGGGTGCTGGGTGCTTAGTACTCGGGGTGCTGGGTGCTCAGTACTCAGGGTGCTGGGTGCTCAGTACTCAGGGTGTTGGGTGCTCAGTACTCGGGTGCTGGGTGCTCAGTGCTCAGGGTGCTGGGTGCTCAGTGCTCGGGGTGCTGGGTGCTCAGTGCTCAGTACTCAGGGTGCTGGGTGCTCAGTGCTCGGGGTGCTGGGTGCTCAGTGCTCAGTACTCAGGGTGCTGGGTGCTCAGTGCTCAGGGTGCTGTGTGCTCAGAGCTCAGGGTGCTGGGTGCTCAGTGCTCAGGGTGCTGGGTACTCAGTGCTCAGGGTGCTGGGTGGTCAGTACTCAGGGTGCTGGGTGCTCAGGGCTCAGGGTGCTGGGTGCTCAGTGCTCGGGGTGCTGGGTGCTCAGTGCTTGGGGTGCTGGGTGCTCAGTGCTCGGGGTGCTCGGTGCTCAGTACTCAGGGTGCTGGGTGCTCAGTGCACGAGGTGCTCAGTACTCAGACTGCTATATGTTCAGTGCTCAGGGTGCTGGGTGCTCAGTACTCAGGGTGATCGGTGCTTAGTACTCAGGGTGCTGGGTGCTCAGTACTCCGGGTCCTGGGTGCTCAGTGCTCGGGGTGCTCGGTGCTCAGTACTCAGTGCTCAGGGTGCTCAGTGCTCAGTGCTCAGGGTGCTGGGTGTTCAGTACTCAGGGTGCTGGGTGCTCAGTACTCAGGGTGCTTGGTGCTCAGTGCTCAGGGTGCTGGGTGCTCAGTACTCGGGGTGCTCGGTGCTCGGTGCTCAGTGCTCAGGGTGCTGGGTGCTCAGTACTCAGGGTGCTGGGTCCTCAGTACTCAGGGTGCTGGGTGCTCAGTGCTCAGGGTGCTGGGTACTCAGTGCTCAGGGTGCTCGGTGCTCAGTACTCGGTGTGCTGGGTGCTCATTCTCGGGGTGATGGGTGCTCAGTGCTCGGGGTGCTGGGTGCTCAGTACTCAGTGTGCTGGGTGCTCAGTGCTCAGGGTGCTGGGTGCTCAGTACTCAAGGTGCTAGGTGCTCAGTGCTCAGGGTGCTGGGTGCTCAGTACTCAGGGTGCTGGGTGCTCAGTGCTCAGGGTGCTGGGTGCTCAGTACTCAGGGTGCTGGGAGCTCAGTGCTCAGGGTGCTGGGTGCTCAGTGCTCAGGGTGCTGGGTGTTCAGTACTCAGGGTGCTGGGTGCTCAGTACTCAGGGTGCTGGGTGCTCAGTGCTCAGGGTGCTCAGTGCTCAGTACTCGGGGTGCTTGGTGCTCAGTACTCAGGGTGCTCAGTGCTCAGTACTCGGGGTGCTGGGTGCTCAGTGCTCAGGGTGCTCGGTGCTCGGGGCGCTGGGTGCTCAGTCCTCGGGGTGCTCGGAGCTCAGTACTCAGGGTGCTGGGTGCTCAGTGCTCAGGGTGCTCGGTGCTCGGGGCGCTGGGTGCTCAGTCCTCGGGGTGCTCGGAGCTCAGTACTCAGGGTGCTGTGTGCTCAGTGCTCTGGGTTCTCGGTGCTCAGTACTCAGGGTGCTGGGTGCTCAGTGCTCGTTGTGCTCGGTGCTCAGTACTTTGGGTGCTCACTACTCAGGGTGCTGGGTGCTCAGTGCTCAGGGTGCTGGGAGCTCAATGCTCAGGGTGCTGGGTGCTCAGTGCTCAGGGTGCTGGGTGCTCAGTACTCAGGGTGCTGGGTGCTCAGTGCTCGGGGTGTTGGGTGCTCAGTGCTCAGGGTGCTGGGTGCTCAGTACTCGGGGTGCTGGGTTCTCAGTACTCAGGGTGCTGGGTGCTCAGTACTCTGGGTGCTGGGTTCTCAGTACACAGGTTGCTGGGTGCTCAGTACTCAGGGTGCTGGGTGCTCAGTACTCGGGTGCTGGGTGCTCAGTGCTCAGGGTGCTGGGTGCTCAGTGCTCGGGGTGCTGGGTGCTCAGGGCTCAGTACTCAGGGTGCTGGGTGCTCAGTGCTCGGGGTGCTGGGTGCTGAGTGCTCAGTACTCAGGGTGCTGGGTGCTCAGGGCTCAGGGTGCTGGGTCCTCAGTGCTCAGGGTGCTGGGTGCTCAGTGCTCGGGGTGCTGGGTGCTCAGTGCTCAGTGCTCAGGGTGCTGGGTGCTCAGTACTCAGGGTGCTGGGTGCTCAGTGCTCGGGGTGCTGGGTGCTCAGTGCTCGGGTTGCTGGGTGCTCAGTACTCAGGGTGCTGGGTGCTCAGTACTCGGGGTGCTGGGTGCTCAGTACTCAGGGTTCTGGGTGCTCAGTACTCAGGGTGTTGGGTGCTCAGTACTCGGGTGCTGGGTGCTCAGTGCTCAGGGTGCTGGGTGCTCAGTGCTCGGGGTGCTGGGTGCTCAGTGCTCAGTACTCAGGGTGCTGGGTGCTCAGTGCTCGGGGTGCTGGGTGCTCAGTGCTCAGTACTCAGGGTGCTGGGTGCTCAGTGCTCAGGGTGCTGTGTGCTCAGAGCTCAGGGTGCTGGGTGCTCAGTGCTCAGGGTGCTGGGTACTCAGTGCTCAGGGTGCTGGGTGGTCAGTACTCAGGGTGCTGGGTGCTCTGTACTCGGGTGCTGGGTGCTCAGTGCTCAGGGTGCTGGGTGCTCAGTGCTCGGGGTGCTGGGTGCTCAGGGCTCAGTACTCAGGGTGCTGGGTGCTCAGTGCTCGGGGTGCTGGGTGCTGAGTGCTCAGTACTCAGGGTGCTGGGTGCTCAGGGCTCAGGGTGCTGGGTCCTCAGTGCTCAGGGTCCTGGGTGCTCAGTGCTCGGGGTGCTGGGTGCTCAGTGCTCAGGGTGCTGGGTGCTCAGTACTCAGGGTGCTGGGTGCTCAGTGCTCGGGGTGCTGGGTGCTGAGTGCTCAGTACTCAGGGTGCTGGGTGACAGGGCTCAGGGTGCTGGGTCCTCAGTGCTCAGGGTGCTGGGTACTCAGTGCTCGGGGTGCTGGGTGCTCAGTGCTCAGTGCTCAGGGTGCTCTGTGCTCAGTACTCAGGGTGCTGGGTGCTCAGTGCTCGGGGTGCTCGGTGCTCAGTACTCAGTGCTCAGGGTGCTCAGTGCTCAGTGCTCAGGGTGCTGGGTGTTCAGTACTCAGGGTGCTGGGTGCTCAGTACTCAGGGTGCTGGGTGCTCAGTGCTCGGGTTGCTGGGTGCTCAGTACTCAGGGTGCTGGGTGCTCAGTACTCGGGGTGCTGGGTGCTCAGTACTCAGGGTGCTGGGTGCTCAGTACTCAGGGTGTTGGGTGCTCAGTACTCGGGTGCTGGGTGCTCAGTGCTCAGGGTGCTGGGTGCTCAGTGCTCGGGGTGCTGGGTGCTCAGTGCTCAGTACTCAGGGTGCTGGGTGCTCAGTGCTCGGGGTGCTGGGTTCTCAGTGCTCAGTACTCAGGGTGCTGGGTGCTCAGTGCTCAGGGTGCTGTGTGCTCAGAGCTCAGGGTGCTGGGTGCTCAGTGCTCAGGGTGCTGGGTACTCAGTGCTCAGGGTGCTGGGTGGTCAGTACTCAGGGTGCTGGGTGCTCAGGGCTCAGGGTGCTGGGTGCTCAGTGCTCGGGGTGCTGGGTGCTCAGTGCTTGGGGTGCTGGGTGCTCAGTGCTCGGGGTGCTCGGTGCTCAGTACTCAGGGTGCTGGGTGCTCAGTGCTCGAGGTGCTCAGTACTCAGACTGCTATATGTTCAGTGCTCAGGGTGCTGGGTGCTCAGTACTCAGGGTGCTCGGTGCTTACTACTCAGGGTGCTGGGTGCTCAGTACTCCGGGTCCTGGGTGCTCAGTGCTCGGGGTGCTCGGTGCTCAGTACTCAGTGCTCAGGGTGCTCAGTGCTCAGTGCTCAGGGTGCTGGGTGTTCAGTACTCAGGGTGCTGGGTGCTCAGTACTCAGGGTGCTCGGTGCTCAGTGCTCAGGGTGCTGGGTGCTCAGTACTCATGCTGCTGGGTGCTCAGTACTCAGGGTGCTGGGTGCTCAGTGCTCAGGGTGCTGGGTACTCAGTGCTCAGGGTGCTCGGTGCTCAGTACTCGGTGTGCTGGGTGCTCATTCTCGGGGTGCTGGGTGCTCAGTGCTCGGGGTGCTGGGTGCTCAGTACTCAGGGTGCTGGGTGCTCAGTGCTCAGGGTGCTGGGTGCTCAGTACTCAGGGTACTAGGTGCTCAGTGCTCAGGGTGCTTGGTGCTCAGTACTCAGGGTGCTGGGTGCTCAGTGCTCAGGGTGCTGGGTGCTCAGTACTCAGGGTGCTGGGAGCTCAGTGCTCAGGGTGATCGGTGCTCAGTACTCAGGGTGCACAGTACTCAGGGTGCTGGGTGCTCAGTGCTCGGGGTGCTGGGTGCTCAGTGCTCAGGGTGCTGGGTGTTCAGTACTCAGGGTGCTGGGTGCTCAGTCCTCAGGGTGCTGGGTGCTCAGTGCTCAGGGTGCTCAGTGCTCAGTACTCGGGGTGCTGGGTGCTCAGTGCTCAGGGTGCTCAGTGCTCGGGGTGCTGGGTGCTCAGTGCTCGGGGTGCTGGGTGCTCAGTACTCGGGGTGCTATGTGCTCAGTGCTCAGGGTGCTCAGTGCTCAGTACTCAGTGCTCAGGGTGCTCAGTTCTCAGTGCTCAGGGTGCTGGGTGTTCAGTACTCAGGGTGCTGGGTGCTCAGTACTCAGGGTGCTAGGTGCTCAGTGCTCAGGGTGCTGGGTGCTCAGTGCTCAGGGTGCTCGGTGCTCGGGGCGCTGGGTGCTCAGTCCTCAGGGTGCTCGGAGCTCAGTACTCAGGGTGCTGGGTGCTCAGTGCTCGGGGTTCTCGGTGCTCAGTACTCAGGGTGCTGGGTGCTCAGTGCTCGTTGTGCTCGGTGCTCAGTACTCAGGTTGCTGGGTGCTCAGTGCTCGGGGTGCTGGGTGCTCAGTACTCAGGGTGCTGGGTGCTCAGTGCTCGAGGTGCTCAGTACTCAGGGTGCTGTGTGTTCAGTGCTCAGGGTGCTGGGTGCTCAGTACTCAGGGTGCTCGGTGCTTAGTACTCAGGGTGCTGGGTGCTCAGTGCTCGTTGTGCTCGGTGCTCAGTACTTTGGGTGCTCACTACTCAGGGTGCTGGGTGCTCAGGGTGCTGGGTGCTCAGTGCTCAGGGTGCTGGGTGCTCAGTGCTCAGGGTGCTGGGTGCTCAGTACTCAGGGTGCTGGGTGTTCAGTACTCGGGGTGCTGGGTTCTCAGTACTCAGGGTGCTGGGTGCTCAGTACTCGGGGTGCTGGGTTCTCAGTACACAGGTTGCTGGGTGCTCAGTACTCAGGGTGCTGGGTGCTCAGTACTCGGGTGCTGGGTGCTCAGTGCTCAGGGTGCTGGGTGCTCAGTGCACGGGGTGCTGGGTGCTCAGGGCTCAGTACTCAGGGTGCTGGGTGCTCAGTGCTCAGGGTGCTGGGTGCTGAGTGCTCAGTACTCAGGGTGCTGGGTGCTCAGGCCTCAGGGTGCTGGGTCCTCAGTGCTCAGGGTGCTGGGTGCTCAGTGCTCGGGGTGCTGGGTGCTCAGTGCTCAGGGTGCTGGGTGCTCAGTGTTCAGGGTGCTGGGTGCTCAGTACTCGGGGTGCTGGGTGCTCAGTGTTCAGGGTGCTGGGTGCTCAGTACTCGGGGTGCTCGGTGCTCGGTGCTCAGTGCTCAGGGTGCTGGGTGCTCAGTACTCATGCTGCTGGGTGCTCAGTACTCAGGGTGCTGGGTGCTCAGTGCTCAGGGTGCTGGGTACTCAGCGCTCAGGGTGCTCGGTGCTCAGTACTCGGTGTGCTGGGTGCTCATTCTCGGGGTGCTGGGTGCTCAGTGCTCGGGGTGCTGGGTGCTCAGTACTCAGGGTGCTGGGTGCTCAGTGCTCAGGGTGCTGGGTGCTCAGTACTCAGGGTACTAGGTGCTCAGTGCTCAGGGTGCTGGGTGCTCAGTACTCAGGGTGCTGGGTGCTCAGTGCTCAGGGTGCTGGGTGCTCAGTACTCAGGGTGCTGGGAGCTCAGTGCTCAGGGTGATCGGTGCTCAGTACTCAGGGTGCACAGTACTCAGGGTGCTGGGTGCTCAGTGCTCGGGGTGCTGGGTGCTCAGTGCTCAGGGTGCTGGGTGTTCAGTACTCAGGGTGCTGGGTGCTCAGTCCTCAGGGTGCTGGGTGCTCAGTGCTCAGGGTGCTCAGTGCTCAGTACTCGGGGTGCTGGGTGCTCAGTGCTCAGGGTGCTCAGTGCTCGGGGTGCTGGGTGCTCAGTGCTCGGGGTGCTGGGTGCTCAGTACTCGGGGTGCTATGTGCTCAGTGCTCAGGGTGCTCAGTGCTCAGTACTCAGTGCTCAGGGTGCTCAGTTCTCAGTGCTCAGGGTGCTGGGTGTTCAGTACTCAGGGTGCTGGGTGCTCACTACTCAGGGTGCTAGGTGCTCAGTGCTCAGGGTGCTGGGTGCTCAGTGCTCAGGGTGCTCGGTGCTCGGGGCGCTGGGTGCTCAGTCCTCGGGGTGCTCGGAGCTCAGTACTCAGGGTGCTGGGTGCTCAGTGCTCGGGGTTCTCGGTGCTCAGTACTCAGGGTGCTGGGTGCTCAGTGCTCGTTGTGCTCGGTGCTCAGTACTCAGGTTGCTGGGTGCTCAGTGCTCGGGGTGCTGGGTGCTCAGTACTCAGGGTGCTGGTTGCTCAGTGCTCGAGGTGCTCAGTACTCAGGGTGCTGTGTGTTCAGTGCTCAGGGTGCTGGGTGCTCAGTACTCAGGGTGCTCGGTGCTTAGTACTCAGGGTGCTGGGTGCTCAGTGCTCGTTGTGCTCGGTGCTCAGTACTTTGGGTGCTCACTACTCAGGGTGCTGGGTGCTCAGGGTGCTGGGTGCTCAGTGCTCAGGGTGCTGGGTGCTCAGTGCTCAGGGTGCTGGGTGCTCAGTACTCAGGGTGCTGGGTGTTCAGTACTCGGGGTGCTGGGTTCTCAGTACTCAGGGTGCTGGGTGGTCAGTACTCAGGGTGCTGGGTGCTCAGGGCTCAGGGTGCTGGGTGCTCAGTGCTCGGGGTGCTGGGTGCTCAGTGCTTGGGGTGCTGGGTGCTCAGTGCTCGGGGTGCTCGGTGCTCAGTACTCAGGGTGCTGGGTGCTCAGTGCTCGAGGTGCTCAGTGCTCAGACTGCTATATGTTCAGTGCTCAGGGTGCTGGGTGCTCAGTACTCAGGGTGCTCGGTGCTTAGTACTCAGGGTGCTGGGTGCTCAGTACTCCGGGTCCTGGGTGCTCAGTGCTCGGGGTGCGCGGTGCTCAGTACTCAGTGCTCAGGGTGCTCAGTGCTCAGTGCTCAGGGTGCTGGGTGTTCAGTACTCAGGGTGCTGGGTGCTCAGTACTCAGGGTGCTGGGTGCTCAGTGCTCAGGGTGCTGGGTGCTCAGTACTCAGGGTGCTCGGTGCTTAGTACTCAGGGTGCTGGGTGCTCAGTACTCCGGGTCCTGGGTGCTCAGTGCTCGGGGTGCGCGGTGCTCAGTACTCAGTGCTCAGGGTGCTCAGTGCTCAGTGCTCAGGGTGCTGGGTGTTCAGTACTCAGGGTGCTGGGTGCTCAGTACTCAGGGTGCTGGGTGCTCAGTGCTCAGGGTGCTGGGTGCTCAGTACTCGGGGTGCTCGGTGCTCGGTGCTCAGTGCTCAGGGTGCTGGGTGCTCAGTGCTCAGGGTGCTGGGTGCTCAGTACTCAGGGTGCTGGGTGCTCAGTGCTCAGGGTGCTGGGTACTCAGTGCTCAGGGTTCTCGGTGCTCAGTACTCGGTGTGCTGGGTGCTCATTCTCGGGGTGCTGGGTGCTCAGTGCTCGGGGTGCTGGGTGCTCAGTACTCAGGGTGCTGGGTGCTCAGTGCTCAGGGTGCTGGGTGCTCAGTACTCAGGTTGCTAGGTGCTCAGTGCTCAGGGTGCTGGGTGCTCAGTACTCAGGGTGCTGGGTGCTCAGTGCTCAGGGTGCTGGGTGCTCAGTACTCAGGGTGCTGGGAGCTCAGTGCTCAGGGTGATCGGTGCTCAGTACTCAGGGTGCTCAGTGCTCAGTACTCGGGGTGCTTGGTGCTCAGTACTCAGGGTGCTCAGTGCTCAGTACTCGGGGTGCTGGGTGCTCAGTGCTCAGGGTGCTCAGTGCTCGGGGTGCTGGGTGCTCAGTGCTCAGGATGCTGGGTACTCAGTGCTCAGGGTGCTGGGTGGTCAGTACTCTGGGTGCTGGGTGCTCAGTACTCGGGTGCTGGGTGCTCAGTGCTCAGGGTGCTGGGTGCTCAGTGCTCGGGGTGCTGGGTGCTCAGGGCTCAGTACTCAGGGTGCTGGGTGCTCAGTGCTCGGGGTGCTGGGTGCTGAGTGCTCAGTACTCAGTGTGCTGGGTGCTCAGGGCTCAGGGTGCTGGGTCCTCAGTGCTCAGGGTGCTGGGTGCTCAGTGCTCGGGGTGCTGGCTGCTCAGTGCTCGGGGTGCTGGGTGCTGAGTGCTCAGTACTCAGGGTGCTGGGTGCTCAGGGCTCAGTGTGCTGGGTCCTCAGTGCTCAGGGTGCTGGGTGCTCAGTGCTCGGGGTGCTGGGTGCTCAGTGCTCGGGGTGCTGGGTGCTGAGTGCTCAGTACTCAGGGTGCTGGGTGCTCAGGGCTCAGGGTGCTGGGTCCTCAGTGCTCAGGGTGCTGGGTGCTCAGTGCACGGGGTGCTGGGTGCTCAGGGCTCAGTACTCAGGGTGCTGGGTGCTCAGTGCTCAGGGTGCTGGGTGCTCAGTGCACGGGGTGCTGGGTGCTCAGGGCTCAGTACTCAGGGTGCTGGGTGCTCAGTGCTCAGGGTGCTGGGTGCTCAGTGCTCAGGGTGCTGGGTGCTCAGTGCACGGGGTGCTGGGTGCTCAGGGCTCAGTACTCAGGGTGCTGGGTGCTCAGTACTCGGGTCCTGGGTGCTCAGTGCTCAGGGTGCTGGGTGCTCAGTGCACGGGGTGCTGGGTGCTCAGGGCTCAGTACTCAGGGTGCTGGGTGCTCAGTGCTCAGGGTGCTGGGTGCTGAGTGCTCAGTACTCAGGGTGCTGGGTGCTCAGGGCTCAGGGTGCTGGGTCCTCAGTGCTCAGGGTGCTGGGTGCTCAGTGCTCGGGGTGCTGGGTGCTCAGTGCTCAGATTGCTGGGTGCTCAGTACTCAGGGTGCTGGGTGCTCAGTGCTCGGGGTGCTGGGTGCTCAGTGCTCGGGTTGCTGGGTGCTCAGTACTCAGGGTGCTGGGTGCTCAGTACTCGGGGTGCTGGGTGCTCAGTACTCAGGGTGCTGGGTGCTCAGTTCTCAGGGTGTTGGGTGCTCAGTACTCGGGTGCTGGGTGCTCAGTGCTCAGGGTGCTGGGTGCTCAGTGCTCGGGGTGCTGGGTGCTCAGTGCTCAGTACTCAGGGTGCTGGGTGCTCAGTGCTCGGGGTGCTGGGTGCTCAGTGCTCAGTACTCAGGGTGCTGGGTGCTCAGTGCTCAGGGTGCTGTGTGCTCAGAGCTCAGGGTGCTGGGTGCTCAGTGCTCAGGGTGCTGGGTACTCAGTGCTCAGGGTGCTGGGTGGTCAGTACTCAGGGTGCTGGGTGCTCAGGGCTCAGGGTGCTGGGTGCTCAGTGCTCGGGGTGCTGGGTGCTCAGTGCTTGGGGTGCTGGGTGCTCAGTGCTCGGGGTGCTCGGTGCTCAGTACTCAGGGTGCTGGGTGCTCAGTGCTCGAGGTGCTCAGTGCTCAGACTGCTATATGTTCAGTGCTCAGGGTGCTGGGTGCTCAGTACTCAGGGTGCTCGGTGCTTAGTACTCAGGGTGCTGGGTGCTCAGTACTCCGGGTCCTGGGTGCTCAGTGCTCGGGGTGCTCGGTGCTCAGTACTCAGTGCTCAGGGTGCTCAGTGCTCAGTGCTCAGGGTGCTGGGTGTTCAGTACTCAGGGTGCTGGGTGCTCAGTACTCAGGGTGCTGGGTGCTCAGTGCTCAGGGTGCTGGGTGCTCAGTACTCGGGGTGCTCGGTGCTCGGTGCTCAGTGCTCAGGGTGCTGGGTGCTCAGTACTCAGGGTGCTGGGTGCTCAGTACTCAGGGTGCTGGGTGCTCAGTGCTCAGGGTGCTGGGTACTCAGTGCTCAGGGTGCTCGGTGCTCAGTACTCGGTGTGCTGGGTGCTCATTCTCGGGGTGCTGGGTGCTCAGTGCTCGGGGTGCTGGGTGCTCAGTACTCAGGGTGCTGGGTGCTCAGTGCTCAGGGTGCTGGGTGCTCAGTACTCAGGTTGCTAGGTGCTCAGTGCTCAGGGTGCTGGGTGCTCAGTACTCAGGGTGCTGGGAGCTCAGTGCTCAGGGTGATCGGTGCTCAGTACTCAGGGTGCTCAGTACTCAGGGTGCTGGGTGCTCAGTGCTCAGGGTGCTGGGTGCTCAGTGCTCAGGGTGCTGGGTGTTCAGTACTCAGGGTGCTGGGTGCTCAGTACTCAGGGTGCTGGGTGCTCAGTGCTCAGGGTGCTCAGTGCTCAGTACTCGGGGTGCTTGGTGCTCAGTACTCAGGGTGCTCAGTGCTCAGTACTCGGGGTGCTGGGTGCTCAGTGCTCAGGGTGCTCAGTGCTCGGGGTGCTGGGTGCTCAGTGCTCAGGATGCTGGGTACTCAGTGCTCAGGGTGCTGGGTGGTCAGTACTCTGGGTGCTGGGTGCTCAGTGCTCGGGTGCTGGGTGCTCAGTGCTCAGGGTGCTGGGTGCTCAGTGCTCGGGGTGCTGGGTGCTCAGGGCTCAGTACTCAGGGTGCTGGGTGCTCAGTGCTCGGGGTGCTGGGTGCTGAGTGCTCAGTACTCAGGGTGCTGGGTGCTCAGGGCTCAGGGTGCTGGGTCCTCAGTGCTCAGGGTGCTGGGTGCTCAGTGCTCGGGGTGCTGGGTGCTCAGTGCTCGGGGTGCTGGGTGCTGAGTGCTCAGTACTCAGGGTGCTGGGTGCTCAGGGCTCAGGGTGCTGGGTCCTCAGTGCTCAGGGTGCTGGGTGCTCAGTGCTCGGGGTGCTGGGTGCTCAGTGCTCGGGGTGCTGGGTGCTGAGTGCTCAGTACTCAGGGTGCTGGGTGCTCAGGGCTCAGAGTGCTGGGTCCTCAGTGCTCAGGGTGCTGGGTGCTCAGTGCTCGGGGTGCTGGGTGCTCAGTGCTCAGTGCTCAGGGTGCTGGGTGCTCAGTACTCAGGGTGCTGGGTGCTCAGTGCTCGGGGTGCTGGGTGCTCAGTGCTCGGGTTGCTGGGTGCTCAGTACTCAGGGTGCTGGGTGCTCAGTACTCGGGGTGCTGGGTGCTCAGTACTCAGGGTGCTGGGTGCTCAGTACTCAGGGTGTTGCCTGCTCAGTACTCGGGTGCTGGGTGCTCAGTGCTCAGGGTGCTGGGTGCTCAGTGCTCGGGGTGCTGGGTGCTCAGTGCTCAGTACTCAGGGTGCTGGGTGCTCAGTGCTCAGGGTGCTGTGTGCTCAGAGCTCAGGGTGCTGGGTGCTCAGTGCTCAGGGTGCTGGGTACTCAGTGCTCAGGGTGCTGGGTGGTCAGTACTCAGGGTGCTGGGTGCTCAGGGCTCAGGGTGCTGGGTGCTCAGTGCTCGGGGTGCTGGGTGCTCAGTGCTTGGGGTGCTGGGTGCTCAGTGCTCGGGGTGCTCAGTACTCAGACTGCTATATGTTCAGTGCTCAGGGTGCTGGGTGCTCAGTACTCAGGATGATCGGTGCTTAGTACTCAGGGTGCTGGGTGCTCAGTACTCCGGGTCCTGGGTGCTCAGTGCTCGGGGTGCTCGGTGCTCGGTGCTCAGTGCTCAGGGTGCTGGGTGCTCAGTACTCAGGGTGCTGGGTGCTCAGTACTCAGGGTGCTGGGTGCTCAGTGCTCAGGGTGCTGGGTACTCAGTGCTCAGGGTGCTCGGTGCTCAGTACTCGGTGTGCTGGGTGCTCATTCTCGGGGTGCTGGGTGCTCAGTGCTCGGGTTGCTGGGTGCTCAGTACTCAGTGTGCTGGGTGCTCAGTGCTCAGGGTGCTGGGTGCTCAGTACTCAAGGTGCTAGGTGCTCAGTGCTCAGGGTGCTGGGTGCTCAGTACTCAGCGTGCTGGGTGCTCAGTGCTCAGGGTGCTGGGTGCTCAGTACTCAGGGTGCTGGGAGCTCAGTGCTCAGGGTGATCGGTGCTCAGTACTCAGGGTGCTCAGTACTCAGGGTGCTGGGTGCTCAGTGCTCGGGGTGCTGGGTGCTCAGTGCTCAGGGTGCTGGGTGTTCAGTACTCAGGGTGCTGGGTGCTCAGTACTCAGGGTGCTTGGTGCTCAGTGCTCAGGGTGCTCAGTGCTCAGTACTCGGGGTGCTTGGTGCTCAGTACTCAGGGTGCTCAGTGCTCAGTACTCGGGGTGCTGGGTGCTCAGTGCTCAGGGTGCTCGGTGCTCGGGGCGCTGGGTGCTCAGTCCTCGGGGTGCTCGGAGCTCAGTACTCAGGGTGCTGGGTGCTCAGTGCTCAGGGTGCTCGGTGCTCGGGGCGCTGGGTGCTCAGTCCTCGGGGTGCTCGGAGCTCAGTACTCAGGGTGCTGGGTGCTCAGTGCTCTGGGTTCTCGGTGCTCAGTACTCAGGGTGCTGGGTGCTCAGTGCTCGTTGTGCTCGGTGCTCAGTACTTTGGGTGCTCACTACTCAGGGTGCTGGGTGCTCAGTGCTCAGGGTGCTGGGTGCTCAGTGCTCAGGGTGCTGGGTGCTCAGTGCTCAGGGTGCTGGGTGCTCAGTACTCAGGGTGCTGGGTGCTCAGTGCTCGGGGTGCTGGGTGCTCAGTGCTCAGGGTGCTGGGTGCTCAGTACTCGGGGTGCTGGGTTCTCAGTACTCAGGGTGCTGGGTGCTCAGTACTCTGGGTGCTGGGTTCTCAGTACACAGGTTGCTGGGTGCTCAGTACTCAGGGTGCTGGGTGCTCAGTACTCGGGTGCTGGGTGCTCAGTGCTCAGGGTGCTGGGTGCTCAGTGCTCGGGGTGCTGGGTGCTCAGGGCTCAGTACTCAGGGTGCTGGGTGCTCAGTGCTCGGGGTGCTGGGTGCTGAGTGCTCAGTACTCAGGGTGCTGGGTGCTCAGGGCTCAGGGTGCTGGGTCCTCAGTGCTCAGGGTGCTGGGTGCTCAGTGCTCGGGGTGCTGGGTGCTCAGTGCTCAGTGCTCAGGGTGCTGGGTGCTCAGTACTCAGGGTGCTGGGTGCTCAGTGCTCGGGGTGCTGGGTGCTCAGTGCTCGGGTTGCTGGGTGCTCAGTACTCAGGGTGCTGGGTGCTCAGTACTCGGGGTGCTGGGTGCTCAGTACTCAGGGTGCTGGGTGCTCAGTACTCAGGGTGTTGGGTGCTCAGTACTCGGGTGCTGGGTGCTCAGTGCTCAGGGTGCTGGGTGCTCAGTGCTCGGGGTGCTGGGTGCTCAGTGCTCAGTACTCAGGGTGCTGGGTGCTCAGTGCTCGGGGTGCTGGGTGCTCAGTGCTCAGTACTCAGGGTGCTGGGTGCTCAGTGCTCAGGGTGCTGTGTGCTCAGAGCTCAGGGTGCTGGGTGCTCAGTGCTCAGGGTGCTGGGTACTCAGTGCTCAGGGTGCTGGGTGGTCAGTACTCAGGGTGCTGGGTGCTCTGTACTCGGGTGCTGGGTGCTCAGTGCTCAGGGTGCTGGGTGCTCACTGCTCGGGGTGCTGGGTGCTCAGGGCTCAGTACTCAGGGTGCTGGGTGCTCAGTGCTCGGGGTGCTGGGTGCTGAGTGCTCAGTACTCAGGGTGCTGGGTGCTCAGGGCTCAGGGTGCTGGGTCCTCAGTGCTCAGGGTGCTGGGTGCTCAGTGCTCGGGGTGCTGGGTGCTCAGTGCTCAGGGTGCTGGGTGCTCAGTACTCAGGGTGCTGGGTGCTCAGTGCTCGGGGTGCTGGGTGCTGAGTGCTCAGTACTCAGGGTGCTGGGTGCTCAGGGCTCAGGGTGCTGGGTCCTCAGTGCTCAGGGTGCTGGGTGCTCAGTGCTCGGGGTGCTGGGTGCTCAGTGCTCAGTGCTCAGGGTGCTCTGTGCTCAGTACTCAGGGTGCTGGGTGCTCAGTGCTCGGGGTGCTGGGTGCTCAGTGCTCGGGTTGCTGGGTGCTCAGTACTCAGGGTGCTGGGTGCTCAGTACTCGGGGTGCTGGGTGCTCAGTACTCAGGGTGCTGGGTGCTCAGTACTCAGGGTGTTGGGTGCTCAGTACTCGGGTGCTGGGTGCTCAGTGCTCAGAGTGCTGGGTGCTCAGTGCTCGGGGTGCTGGGTGCTCAGTGCTCAGTACTCAGGGTGCTGGGTGCTCAGTGCTCGGGGTGCTGGGTGCTCAGTGCTCAGTACTCAGGGTGCTGGGTGCTCAGTGCTCAGGGTGCTGTGTGCTCAGAGCTCAGGGTGCTGGGTGCTCAGTGCTCAGGGTGCTGGGTGCTCAGTGCTCAGGGTGCTGGGTGGTCAGTACTCAGGGTGCTGGGTGCTCAGGGCTCAGGGTGCTGGGTGCTCAGTGCTCGGGGTGCTGGGTGCTCAGTGCTTGGGGTGCTGGGTGGTCAGTGCTCGGGGTGCTCGGTGCTCAGTACTCAGGGTGCTGGGTGCTCAGTGCTCGAGGTGCTCAGTACTCAGACTGCTATATGTTCAGTGCTCAGGGTGCTGGGTGCTCAGTACTCAGGGTGCTCGGTGCTTACTACTCAGGGTGCTGGGTGCTCAGTACTCCGGGTCCTGGGTGCTCAGTGCTCGGGGTGCTCGGTGCTCAGTACTCAGTGCTCAGGGTGCTCAGTGCTCAGTGCTCAGGGTGCTGGGTGTTCAGTACTCAGGGTGCTGGGTGCTCAGTACTCAGGGTGCTGGGTGCTCAGTGTTCAGGGTGCTGGGTGCTCAGTACTCGGGGTTCTCGGTGCTCGGTGCTCAGTGCTCAGGGTGCTGGGTGCTCAGTACTCATGGTGCTGGGTGCTCAGTACTCAGGGTGCTGGGTGCTCAGTGCTCAGGGTGCTGGGTACTCAGTGCTCAGGGTGCTCGGTGCTCAGTACTCGGTGTGCTGGGTGCTCATTCTCGGGGTGCTGGGTGCTCAGTGCTCGGGGTGCTGGGTGCTCAGTACTCAGGGTGCTGGGTGCTCAGTGCTCAGGGTGCTGGGTGCTCAGTACTCAGGGTACTAGGTGCTCAGTGCTCAGGGTGCTGGGTGCTCAGTACTCAGGGTGCTGGGTGCTCAGTGCTCAGGGTGCTGGGTGCTCAGTACTCAGGGTGCTGGGAGCTCAGTGCTCAGGGTGATCGGTGCTCAGTACTCAGGGTGCACAGTACTCAGGGTGCTGGGTGCTCAGTGCTCGGGGTGCTGGGTGCTCAGTGCTCGGGTTGCTGGGTGCTCAGTACTCAGGGTGCTGGGTGCTCAGTACTCGGGGTGCTGGGTGCTCAGTACTCAGGGTGCTGGGTGCTCAGTACTCAGGGTGTTGGGTGCTCAGTACTCGGGTGCTGGGTGCTCAGTGCTCAGGGTGCTGGGTGCTCAGTGCTCGGGGTGCTGGGTGCTCAGTGCTCAGTACTCAGGGTGCTGGGTGCTCAGTGCTCGGGGTGCTGGGTGCTCAGTGCTCAGTACTCAGGGTGCTGGGTGCTCAGTGCTCAGGGTGCTGTGTGCTCAGAGCTCAGGGTGCTGGGTGCTCAGTGCTCAGGGTGCTGGGTACTCAGTGCTCAGGGTGCTGGGTGGTCAGTACTCAGGGTGCTGGGTGCTCAGGGCTCAGGGTGCTGGGTGCTCAGTGCTCGGGGTGCTGGGTGCTCAGTGCTTGGGGTGCTGGGTGCTCAGTGCTCGGGGTGCTCGGTGCTCAGTACTCAGGGTGCTGGGTGCTCAGTGCTCGAGGTGCTCAGTACTCAGACTGCTATATGTTCAGTGCTCAGGGTGCTGGGTGCTCAGTACTCAGGGTGCTCGGTGCTTACTACTCAGGGTGCTGGGTGCTCAGTACTCCGGGTCCTGGGTGCTCAGTGCTCGGCGTGCTCGGTTCTCAGTACTCAGTGCTCAGGGTGCTCAGTGCTCAGTGCTCAGGGTGCTGGGTGTTCAGTACTCAGGGTGCTGGGTGCTCAGTACTCAGGGTGCTGGGTGCTCAGTGTTCAGGGTGCTGGGTGCTCAGTACTCGGGGTTCTCGGTGCTCGGTGCTCAGTGCTCAGGGTGCTGGGTGCTCAGTACTCATGGTGCTGGGTGCTCAGTACTCAGGGTGCTGGGTGCTCAGTGCTCAGGGTGCTGGGTACTCAGTGCTCAGGGTGCTCGGTGCTCAGTACTCGGTGTGCTGGGTGCTCATTCTCGGGGTGCTGGGTGCTCAGTGCTCGGGGTGCTGGGTGCTCAGTACTCAGGGTGCTGGGTGCTCAGTGCTCAGGGTGCTGGGTGCTCAGTACTCAGGGTACTAGGTGCTCAGTGCTCAGGGTGCTGGGTGCTCAGTACTCAGGGTGCTGGGTGCTCAGTGCTCAGGGTGCTGGGTGCTCAGTACTCAGGGTGCTGGGAGCTCAGTGCTCAGGGTGATCGGTGCTCAGTACTCAGGGTGCACAGTACTCAGGGTGCTGGGTGCTCAGTGCTCGGGGTGCTGGGTGCTCAGTGCTCAGGGTGCTGGGTGTTCAGTACTCAGGGTGCTGGGTGCTCAGTCCTCAGGGTGCTGGGTGCTCAGTGCTCAGGGTGCTCAGTGCTCAGTACTCGGGGTGCTGGGTGCTCAGTGCTCAGGGTGCTCAGTGCTCGGGGTGCTGGGTGCTCAGTGCTCGGGGTGCTGGGTGCTCAGTACTCGGGGTGCTATGTGCTCAGTGCTCAGTGTGCTCAGTGCTCAGTACTCAGTGCTCAGGGTGCTCAGTTCTCAGTGCTCAGGGTGCTGGGTGTTCAGTACTCAGGGTGCTGGGTGCTCAGTACTCAGGGTGCTAGGTGCTCAGTGCTCAGGGTGCTCGGTGCTCGGGGCGCTGGGTGCTCAGTCCTCGGGGTGCTCGGAGCTCAGTACTCAGGGTGCTGGGTGCTCAGTGCTCGGGGTTCTCGGTGCTCAGTACTCAGGGTGCTGGGTGCTCAGTGCTCGTTGTGCTCGGTGCTCAGTACTTTGGGTGCTCACTACTCAGGGTGCTGGGTGCTCAGTGCTCAGGGTGCTGGGTGCTCAGTGCTCAGGGTGCTGGGTGCTCAGTGCTCAGGGTGCTGGGTGCTCAGTACTCAGGGTGCTGGGTGCTCAGTGCTCAGTACTCAGGGTGCTGGGTGCTCAGTGCTCAGGGTGCTGGGTGCTCAGTACTCGGGTGCTGGGTGCTCAGTGCTCAGGGTGCTGGGTGCTCAGTGCTCGGGGTGCTGGGTGCTCAGTGCTCAGTACTCAGGGTGCTGGGTGCTCAGTGCTCGGGGTGCTGGGTGCTCAGTGCTCAGTACTCAGGGTGCTGGGTGCTCAGTGCTCAGGGTGCTGTGTGATCAGAGCTCAGGGTGCTGGGTGCTCAGTGCTCAGGGTGCTGGGTACTCAGTGCTCAGGGTGCTGGGTGGTCAGTGCTCAGGGTGCTGGGTGCTCAGGGCTCAGGGTGCTTGGTGCTCAGTGCTCGGGGTGCTGGGTGCTCAGTGCTTGGGGTGCTGGGTGCTCAGTGCTCGGGGTGCTCGGTGCTCAGTATTCAGGGTGCTGGGTGCTCAGTGCTCGAGGTGCTCAGTACTCAGACTGCTATATGTTCAGTGCTCAGGGTGCTGGGTGCTCAGTACTCAGGGTGCTCGGTGCTTACTACTCAGGGTGCTGGGTGCTCAGTACTCCGGGTCCTGGGTGCTCAGTGCTCGGGGTGATCGGTGCTCAGTACTCAGTGCTCAGGGTGCTCAGTGCTCAGTGCTCAGGGTGCTGGGTGTTCAGTACTCAGGGTGCTGGGTGCTCAGTACTCAGGGTGCTGGGTGCTCAGTGTTCAGGGTGCTGGGTGCTCAGTACTCGGGGTGCTCGGTGCTCGGTGCTCAGTGCTCAGGGTGCTGGGTGCTCAGTACTCATGGTGCTGGGTGCTCAGTACTCAGGGTGCTGGGTGCTCAGTGCTCAGGGTGCTGGGTACTCAGTGCTCAGGGTGCTCGGTGCTCAGTACTCGGTGTGCTGGGTGCTCATTCTCGGGGTGCTGGGTGCTCAGTGCTCGGGGTGCTGGGTGCTCAGTACTCAGGGTGCTGGGTGCTCAGTGCTCAGGGTGCTGGGTGCTCAGTACTCAGGGTACTAGGTGCTCAGTGCTCAGGGTGCTGGGTGCTCAGTACTCAGGGTGCTGGGTGCTCAGTGCTCAGGGTGCTGGGTGCTCAGTACTCAGGGTGCTGGGAGCTCAGTGCTCAGGGTGATCGGTGCTCAGTACTCAGGGTTCACAGTACTCAGGGTGCTGGGTGCTCAGTGCTCGGGGTGCTGGGTGCTCAGTGCTCAGGGTGCTGGGTGTTCAGTACTCAGGGTGCTGGGTGCTCAGTCCTCAGGGTGCTGGGTGCTCAGTGCTCAGGGTGCTCAGTGCTCAGTACTCGGGGTGCTGGGTGCTCAGTGCTCAGGGTGCTCAGTGCTCGGGGTGCTGGGTGCTCAGTGCTCGGGGTGCTGGGTGCTCAGTACTCGGGGTGCTATGTGCTCAGTGCTCAGTGTGCTCAGTGCTCAGTACTCAGTGCTCAGGGTGCTCAGTTCTCAGTGCTCAGGGTGCTGGGTGTTCAGTACTCAGGGTGCTGGGTGCTCAGTACTCAGGGTGCTAGGTGCTCAGTGCTCAGGGTGCTGGGTGCTCAGTGCTCAGGGTGCTCGGTGCTCGGGGCGCTGGGTGCTCAGTCCTCGGGGTGCTCGGAGCTCAGTACTCAGGGTGCTGGGTGCTCAGTGCTCGGGGTTCTCGGTGCTCAGTACTCAGGGTGCTGGGTGCTCAGTGCTCGTTGTGCTCGGTGCTCAGTACTTTGGGTGCTCACTACTCAGGGTGCTGGGTGCTCAGTGCTCAGGGTGCTGGGTGCTCAGTGCTCAGGGTGCTGGGTGCTCAGTGCTCAGGGTGCTGGGTGCTCAGTACTCAGGGTGCTGGGTGCTCAGTGCTCGGGGTGCTGGGTGCTCAGTGCTCAGGGTGCTGGGTGCTCAGTACTCAGGGTGCTCGGTGCTTAGTACTCAGGGTGCTGGGTGCTCAGTGCTCGTTGTGCTCGGTGCTCAGTATTTTGGGTGCTCACTACTCAGGGTGCTGGGTGCTCAGGGTGCTGGGTGCTCAGTGCTCAGGGTGCTGGGTGCTCAGTGCTCAGGGTGCTGGGTGCTCAGTACTCAGGGTGCTGGGTGTTCAGTACTCGGGGTGCTGGGTTCTCAGTACTCAGGGTGCTGGGTGCTCAGTACTCGGGGTGCTGGGTTCTCAGTACACAGGTTGCTGGGTGCTCAGTACTCAGGGTGCTGGGTGCTCAGTACTCGGGTGCTGGGTGCTCAGTGCTCAGGGTGCTGGGTGCTCAGTGCACGGGGTGCTGGGTGCTCAGGGCTCAGTACTCAGGGTGCTGGGTGCTCAGTGCTCAGGGTGCTGGGTGCTGAGTGCTCAGTACTCAGGGTGCTGGGTGCTCAGGGCTCAGGGTGCTGGGTCCTCAGTGCTCAGGGTGCTGGGTGCTCAGTGCTCGGGGTGCTGGGTGCTCAGTGCTCAGGGTGCTGGGTGCTCAGTGTTCAGGGTGCTGGGTGCTCAGTACTCAGGGTGCTGGGTGCTCAGTGTTCAGGGTGCTGGGTGCTCAGTACTCGGGGTGCTCGGTGCTCGGTGCTCAGTGCTCAGGGTGCTGGGTGCTCAGTACTCATGCTGCTGGGTGCTCAGTACTCAGGGTGCTGGGTGCTCAGTGCTCAGGGTGCTGGGTACTCAGCGCTCAGGGTGCTCGGTGCTCAGTACTCGGTGTGCTGGGTGCTCATTCTCGGGGTGCTGGGTGCTCAGTGCTCGGGGTGCTGGGTGCTCAGTACTCAGGGTGCTGGGTGCTCAGTGCTCAGGGTGCTGGGTGCTCAGTACTCAGGGTACTAGGTGCTCAGTGCTCAGGGTGCTGGGTGCTCAGTACTCAGGGTGCTGGGTGCTCAGTGCTCAGGGTGCTGGGTGCTCAGTACTCAGGGTGCTGGGAGCTCAGTGCTCAGGGTGATCGGTGCTCAGTACTCAGGGTGCACAGTACTCAGGGTGCTGGGTGCTCAGTGCTCGGGGTGCTGGGTGCTCAGTGCTCAGGGTGCTGGGTGTTCAGTACTCAGGGTGCTGGGTGCTCAGTCCTCAGGGTGCTGGGTGCTCAGTGCTCAGGGTGCTCAGTGCTCAGTACTCGGGGTGCTGGGTGCTCAGTGCTCAGGGTGCTCAGTGCTCGGGGTGCTGGGTGCTCAGTGCTCGGGGTGCTGGGTGCTCAGTACTCGGGGTGCTATGTGCTCAGTGCTCAGGGTGCTCAGTGCTCAGTACTCAGTGCTCAGGGTGCTGGGTGTTCAGTACTCAGGGTGCTGGGTGCTCACTACTCAGGGTGCTAGGTGCTCAGTGCTCAGGGTGCTGGGTGCTCAGTGCTCAGGGTGCTCGGTGCTCGGGGCGCTGGGTGCTCAGTCCTCGGGGTGCTCGGAGCTCAGTACTCAGGGTGCTGGGTGCTCAGTGCTCGGGGTTCTCGGTGCTCAGTACTCAGGGTGCTGGGTGCTCAGTGCTCGTTGTGCTCGGTGCTCAGTACTCAGGTTGCTGGGTGCTCAGTGCTCGGGGTGCTGGGTGCTCAGTACTCAGGGTGCTGGGTGCTCAGTGCTCGAGGTGCTCAGTACTCAGGGTGCTGTGTGTTCAGTGCTCAGGGTGCTGGGTGCTCAGTACTCAGGGTGCTCGGTGCTTAGTACTCAGGGTGCTGGGTGCTCAGTGCTCGTTGTGCTCGGTGCTCAGTACTTTGGGTGCTCACTACTCAGGGTGCTGGGTGCTCAGGGTGCTGGGTGCTCAGTGCTCAGGGTGCTGGGTGCTCAGTGCTCAGGGTGCTGGGTGCTCAGTACTCAGGGTGCTGGGTGTTCAGTACTCGGGGTGCTGGGTTCTCAGTACTCAGGGTGCTGGGTGGTCAGTACTCAGGGTGCTGGGTGCTCAGGGCTCAGGGTGCTGGGTGCTCAGTGCTCGGGGTGCTGGGTGCTCAGTGCTTGGGGTGCTGGGTGCTCAGTGCTCGGGGTGCTCGGTGCTCAGTACTCAGGGTGCTGGGTGCTCAGTGCTCGAGGTGCTCAGTGCTCAGACTGCTATATGTTCAGTGCTCAGGGTGCTGGGTGCTCAGTACTCAGGGTGCTCGGTGCTTAGTACTCAGGGTGCTGGGTGCTCAGTACTCCGGGTCCTGGGTGCTCAGTGCTCGGGGTGCGCGGTGCTCAGTACTCAGTGCTCAGGGTGCTCAGTGCTCAGTGCTCAGGGTGCTGGGTGTTCAGTACTCAGGGTGCTGGGTGCTCAGTACTCAGGGTGCTGGGTGCTCAGTGCTCAGGGTGCTGGGTGCTCAGTACTCAGGGTGCTCGGTGCTTAGTACTCAGGGTGCTGGGTGCTCAGTACTCCGGGTCCTGGGTGCTCAGTGCTCGGGGTGCGCGGTGCTCAGTACTCAGTGCTCAGGGTGCTCAGTGCTCAGTGCTCAGGGTGCTGGGTGTTCAGTACTCAGGGTGCTGGGTGCTCAGTACTCAGGGTGCTGGGTGCTCAGTGCTCAGGGTGCTGGGTGCTCAGTACTCGGGGTGCTCGGTGCTCGGTGCTCAGTGCTCAGGGTGCTGGGTGCTCAGTGCTCAGGGTGCTGGGTGCTCAGTACTCAGGGTGCTGGGTGCTCAGTGCTCAGGGTGCTGGGTACTCAGTGCTCAGGGTTCTCGGTGCTCAGTACTCGGTGTGCTGGGTGCTCATTCTCGGGGTGCTGGGTGCTCAGTGCTCGGGGTGCTGGGTGCTCAGTACTCAGGGTGCTGGGTGCTCAGTGCTCAGGGTGCTGGGTGCTCAGTACTCAGGTTGCTAGGTGCTCAGTGCTCAGGGTGCTGGGTGCTCAGTACTCAGGGTGCTGGGTGCTCAGTGCTCAGGGTGCTGGGTGCTCAGTACTCAGGGTGCTGGGAGCTCAGTGCTCAGGGTGATCGGTGCTCAGTACTCAGGGTGCTCAGTGCTCAGTACTCGGGGTGCTTGGTGCTCAGTACTCAGGGTGCTCAGTGCTCAGTACTCGGGGTGCTGGGTGCTCAGTGCTCAGGGTGCTCAGTGCTCGGGGTGCTGGGTGCTCAGTGCTCAGGATGCTGGGTACTCAGTGCTCAGGGTGCTGGGTGGTCAGTACTCTGGGTGCTGGGTGCTCAGTACTCGGGTGCTGGGTGCTCAGTGCTCAGGGTGCTGCGTGCTCAGTGCTCGGGGTGCTGGGTGCTCAGGGCTCAGTACTCAGGGTGCTGGGTGCTCAGTGCTCGGGGTGCTGGGTGCTGAGTGCTCAGTACTCAGGGTGCTGGGTGCTCAGGGCTCAGGGTGCTGGGTCCTCAGTGCTCAGGGTGCTGGGTGCTCAGTGCTCGGGGTGCTGGGTGATCAGTGCTCGGGGTGCTGGGTGCTGAGTGCTCAGTACTCAGGGTGCTGGGTGCTCAGGGCTCAGTGTGCTGGGTCCTCAGTGCTCAGGGTGCTGGGTGCTCAGTGCTCGGGGTGCTGGGTGCTCAGTGCTCGGGGTGCTGGGTGCTGAGTGCTCAGTACTCAGGGTGCTGGGTGCTCAGGGCTCAGTGTGCTGGGTGCTCAGTGCTCAGGGTGCTGGGTGCTCAGTACTCAGGGTGCTGGGTGTTCAGTACTCGGGGTGCTGGGTTCTCAGTACTCAGGGTGCTGGGTGGTCAGTACTCAGGGTGCTGGGTGCTCAGGGCTCAGGGTGCTGGGTGCTCAGTGCTCGGGGTGCTGGGTGCTCAGTGCTTGGGGTGCTGGGTGCTCAGTGCTCGGGGTGCTCGGTGCTCAGTACTCAGGGTGCTGGGTGCTCAGTGCTCGAGGTGCTCAGTGCTCAGACTGCTATATGTTCAGTGCTCAGGGTGCTGGGTGCTCAGTACTCAGGGTGCTCGGTGCTTAGTACTCAGGGTGCTGGGTGCTCAGTACTCCGGGTCCTGGGTGCTCAGTGCTCGGGGTGCGCGGTGCTCAGTACTCAGTGCTCAGGGTGCTCAGTGCTCAGTGCTCAGGGTGCTGGGTGTTCAGTACTCAGGGTGCTGGGTGCTCAGTACTCAGGGTGCTGGGTGCTCAGTGCTCAGGGTGCTGGGTGCTCAGTACTCAGGGTGCTCGGTGCTTAGTACTCAGGGTGCTGGGTGCTCAGTACTCCGGGTCCTGGGTGCTCAGTGCTCGGGGTGCGCGGTGCTCAGTACTCAGTGCTCAGGGTGCTCAGTGCTCAGTGCTCAGGGTGCTGGGTGTTCAGTACTCAGGGTGCTGGGTGCTCAGTACTCAGGGTGCTGGGTGCTCAGTGCTCAGGGTGCTGGGTGCTCAGTACTCGGGGTGCTCGGTGCTCGGTGCTCAGTGCTCAGGGTGCTGGGTGCTCAGTGCTCAGGGTGCTGGGTGCTCAGTACTCAGGGTGCTGGGTGCTCAGTGCTCAGGGTGCTGGGTACTCAGTGCTCAGGGTTCTCGGTGCTCAGTACTCGGTGTGCTGGGTGCTCATTCTCGGGGTGCTGGGTGCTCAGTGCTCGGGGTGCTGGGTGCTCAGTACTCAGGGTGCTGGGTGCTCAGTGCTCAGGGTGCTGGGTGCTCAGTACTCAGGTTGCTAGGTGCTCAGTGCTCAGGGTGCTGGGTGCTCAGTACTCAGGGTGCTGGGTGCTCAGTGCTCAGGGTGCTGGGTGCTCAGTACTCAGGGTGCTGGGAGCTCAGTGCTCAGGGTGATCGGTGCTCAGTACTCAGGGTGCTCAGTGCTCAGTACTCGGGGTGCTTGGTGCTCAGTACTCAGGGTGCTCAGTGCTCAGTACTCGGGGTGCTGGGTGCTCAGTGCTCAGGGTGCTCAGTGCTCGGGGTGCTGGGTGCTCAGTGCTCAGGATGCTGGGTACTCAGTGCTCAGGGTGCTGGGTGGTCAGTACTCTGGGTGCTGGGTGCTCAGTACTCGGGTGCTGGGTGCTCAGTGCTCAGGGTGCTGCGTGCTCAGTGCTCGGGGTGCTGGGTGCTCAGGGCTCAGTACTCAGGGTGCTGGGTGCTCAGTGCTCGGGGTGCTGGGTGCTGAGTGCTCAGTACTCAGGGTGCTGGGTGCTCAGGGCTCAGGGTGCTGGGTCCTCAGTGCTCAGGGTGCTGGGTGCTCAGTGCTCGGGGTGCTGGGTGATCAGTGCTCGGGGTGCTGGGTGCTGAGTGCTCAGTACTCAGGGTGCTGGGTGCTCAGGGCTCAGTGTGCTGGGTCCTCAGTGCTCAGGGTGCTGGGTGCTCAGTGCTCGGGGTGCTGGGTGCTCAGTGCTCGGGGTGCTGGGTGCTGAGTGCTCAGTACTCAGGGTGCTGGGTGCTCAGGGCTCAGGGTGCTGGGTCCTCAGTGCTCAGGGTGCTGGGTGCTCAGTGCACGGGGTGCTGGGTGCTCAGGGCTCAGTACTCAGGGTGCTGGGTGCTCAGTGCTCAGGGTGCTGGGTGCTCAGTGCACGGGGTGCTGGGTGCTCAGGGCTCAGTACTCAGGGTGCTGGGTGCTCAGTGCTCAGGGTGCTGGGTGCTCAGTGCTCAGGGTGCTGGGTGCTCAGTGCACGGGGTGCTGGGTGCTCAGGGCTCAGTACTCAGGGTGCTGGGTGCTCAGTACTCGGGTGCTGGGTGCTCAGTGCTCAGGGTGCTGGGTGCTCAGTGCACGGGGTGCTGGGTGCTCAGGGCTCAGTACTCAGGGTGCTGGGTGCTCAGTGCTCAGGGTGCTGGGTGCTGAGTGCTCAGTACTCAGGGTGCTGGGTGCTCAGGGCTCAGGGTGCTGGGTCCTCAGTGCTCAGGGTGCTGGGTGCTCAGTGCTCGGGGTGCTGGGTGCTCAGTGCTCAGATTGCTGGGTGCTCAGTACTCAGGGTGCTGGGTGCTCAGTGCTCGGGGTGCTGGGTGCTCAGTGCTCGGGTTGCTGGGTGCTCAGTACTCAGGGTGCTGGGTGCTCAGTACTCGGGGTGCTGGGTGCTCAGTACTCAGGGTGCTGGGTGCTCAGTTCTCAGGGTGTTGGGTGATCAGTACTCGGGTGCTGGGTGCTCAGTGCTCAGGGTGCTGGGTGCTCAGTGCTCGGGGTGCTGGGTGCTCAGTGCTCAGTACTCAGGGTGCTGGGTGCTCAGTGCTCGGGGTGCTGGGTGCTCAGTGCTCAGTACTCAGGGTGCTGGGTGCTCAGTGCTCAGGGTGCTGTGTGCTCAGAGCTCAGGGTGCTGGGTGCTCAGTGCTCAGGGTGCTGGGTACTCAGTGCTCAGGGTGCTGGGTGGTCAGTACTCAGGGTGCTGGGTGCTCAGGGCTCAGGGTGCTGGGTGCTCAGTGCTCGGGGTGCTGGGTGCTCAGTGCTTGGGGTGCTGGGTGCTCAGTGCTCGGGGTGCTCGGTGCTCAGTACTCAGGGTGCTGGGTGCTCAGTGCTCGAGGTGCTCAGTGCTCAGACTGCTATATGTTCAGTGCTCAGGGTGCTGGGTGCTCAGTACTCAGGGTGCTCGGTGCTTAGTACTCAGGGTGCTGGGTGCTCAGTACTCCGGGTCCTGGGTGCTCAGTGCTCGGGGTGCGCGGTGCTCAGTACTCAGTGCTCAGGGTGCTCAGTGCTCAGTGCTCAGGGTGCTGGGTGTTCAGTACTCAGGGTGCTGGGTGCTCAGTACTCAGGGTGCTGGGTGCTCAGTGCTCAGGGTGCTGGGTGCTCAGTACTCGGGGTGCTCGGTGCTCGGTGCTCAGTGCTCAGGGTGCTGGGTGCTCAGTACTCAGGGTGCTGGGTGCTCAGTACTCAGGGTGCTGGGTGCTCAGTGCTCAGGGTGCTGGGTACTCAGTGCTCAGGGTGCTCGGTGCTCAGTACTCGGTGTGCTGGGTGCTCATTCTCGGGGTGCTGGGTGCTCAGTGCTCGGGGTGCTGGGTGCTCAGTACTCAGGGTGCTGGGTGCTCAGTGCTCAGGGTGCTGGGTGCTCAGTACTCAGGTTGCTAGGTGCTCAGTGCTCAGGGTGCTGGGTGCTCAGTACTCAGGGTGCTGGGTGCTCAGTGCTCAGGGTGCTGGGTGCTCAGTACTCAGGGTGCTGGGAGCTCAGTGCTCAGGGTGATCGGTGCTCAGTACTCAGGGTGCTCAGTACTCAGGGTGCTGGGTGCTCAGTGCTCAGGGTGCTGGGTGCTCAGTGCTCAGGGTGCTGGGTGTTCAGTACTCAGGGTGCTGGGTGCTCAGTACTCAGGGTGCTGGGTGCTCAGTGCTCAGGGTGCTCAGTGCTCAGTACTCGGGGTGCTTGGTGCTCAGTACTCAGGGTGCTCAGTGCTCAGTACTCGGGGTGCTGGGTGCTCAGTGCTCAGGGTGCTCAGTGCTCGGGGTGCTGGGTGCTCAGTGCTCAGGATGCTGGGTACTCAGTGCTCAGGGTGCTGGGTTGTCAGTACTCTGGGTGCTGGGTGCTCAGTGCTCGGGTGCTGGGTGCTCAGTGCTCAGGGTGCTGGGTGCTCAGTGCTCGGGGTGCTGGGTGCTCAGGGCTCAGTACTCAGGGTGCTGGGTGCTCAGTGCTCGGGGTGCTGGGTGCTGAGTGCTCAGTACTCAGGGTGCTGGGTGCTCAGGGCTCAGGGTGCTGGGTCCTCAGTGCTCAGGGTGCTGGGTGCTCAGTGCTCGGGGTTCTGGGTGCTCAGTGCTCGGGGTGCTGGGTGCTGAGTGCTCAGTACTCAGGGTGCTGGGTGCTCAGGGCTCAGGGTGCTGGGTCCTCAGTGCTCAGGGTGCTGGGTGCTCAGTGCTCGGGGTGCTGGGTGCTCAGTGCTCGGGGTGCTGGGTGCTGAGTGCTCAGTACTCAGGGTGCTGGGTGCTCAGGGCTCAGAGTGCTGGGTCCTCAGTGCTCAGGGTGCTGGGTGCTCAGTGCTCGGGGTGCTGGGTGCTCAGTGCTCAGTGCTCAGGGTGCTGGGTGCTCAGTACTCAGGGTGCTGGGTGCTCAGTGCTCGGGGTGCTGGGTGCTCAGTGCTCGGGTTGCTGGGTGCTCAGTACTCAGGGTGCTGGGTGCTCAGTACTCGGGGTGCTGGGTGCTCAGTACTCAGGGTGCTGGGTGCTCAGTACTCAGGGTGTTGCCTGCTCAGTACTCGGGTGCTGGGTGCTCAGTGCTCAGGGTGCTGGGTGCTCAGTGCTCGGGGTGCTGGGTGCTCAGTGCTCAGTACTCAGGGTGCTGGGTGCTCAGTGCTCAGGGTGCTGTGTGCTCAGAGCTCAGGGTGCTGGGTGCTCAGTGCTCAGGGTGCTGGGTACTCAGTGCTCAGGGTGCTGGGTGGTCAGTACTCAGGGTGCTGGGTGCTCAGGGCTCAGGGTGCTGGGTGCTCAGTGCTCGGGGTGCTGGGTGCTCAGTGCTTGGGGTGCTGGGTGCTCAGTGCTCGGGGTGCTCAGTACTCAGACTGCTATATGTTCAGTGCTCAGGGTGCTGGGTGCTCAGTACTCAGGATGATCGGTGCTTAGTACTCAGGGTGCTGGGTGCTCAGTACTCCGGGTCCTGGGTGCTCAGTGCTCGGGGTGCTCGGTGCTCAGTACTCAGTGCTCAGGGTGCTCAGTGCTCAGTGCTCAGGGTGCTGGGTGTTCAGTACTCAGGGTGCTGGGTGCTCAGTACTCAGGGTGCTTGGTGCTCAGTGCTCAGGGTGCTGGGTGCTCAGTACTCGGGGTGCTCGGTGCTCGGTGCTCAGTGCTCAGGGTGCTGGGTGCTCAGTACTCAGGGTGCTGGGTGCTCAGTACTCAGGGTGCTGGGTGCTCAGTGCTCAGGGTGCTGGGTACTCAGTGCTCAGGGTGCTCGGTGCTCAGTACTCGGTGTGCTGGGTGCTCATTCTCGGGGTGCTGGGTGCTCAGTGCTCGGGTTGCTGGGTGCTCAGTACTCAGTGTGCTGGGTGCTCAGTGCTCAGGGTGCTGGGTGCTCAGTACTCAAGGTGCTAGGTGCTCAGTGCTCAGGGTGCTGGGTGCTCAGTACTCAGCGTGCTGGGTGCTCAGTGCTCAGGGTGCTGGGTGCTCAGTACTCAGGGTGCTGGGAGCTCAGTGCTCAGGGTGATCGGTGCTCAGTACTCAGGGTGCTCAGTACTCAGGGTGCTGGGTGCTCAGTGCTCGGGGTGCTGGGTGCTCAGTGCTCAGGGTGCTGGGTGTTCAGTACTCAGGGTGCTGGGTGCTCAGTACTCAGGGTGCTTGGTGCTCAGTGCTCAGGGTGCTCAGTGCTCAGTACTCGGGGTGCTTGGTGCTCAGTACTCAGGGTGCTCAGTGCTCAGTACTCGGGGTGCTGGGTGCTCAGTGCTCAGGGTGCTCGGTGCTCGGGGCGCTGGGTGCTCAGTCCTCGGGGTGCTCGGAGCTCAGTACTCAGGGTGCTGGGTGCTCAGTGCTCAGGGTGCTCGGTGCTCGGGGCGCTGGGTGCTCAGTCCTCGGGGTGCTCGGAGCTCAGTACTCAGGGTGCTGGGTGCTCAGTGCTCTGGGTTCTCGGTGCTCAGTACTCAGGATGCTGGGTGCTCAGTGCTCGTTGTGCTCGGTGCTCAGTACTTTGGGTGCTCACTACTCAGGGTGCTGGGTGCTCAGTGCTCAGGGTGCTGGGTGCTCAGTGCTCAGGGTGCTGGGTGCTCAGTGCTCAGGGTGCTGGGTGCTCAGTACTCAGGGTGCTGGGTGCTCAGTGCTCGGGGTGCTGGGTGCTCAGTGCTCAGGGTGCTGGGTGCTCAGTACTCGGGGTGCTGGGTTCTCAGTACTCAGGGTGCTGGGTGCTCAGTACTCTGGGTGCTGGGTTCTCAGTACACAGGTTGCTGGGTGCTCAGTACTCAGGGTGCTGGGTGCTCAGTGCTCGGGGTGCTGGGTGCTCAGTGCTCAGTACTCAGGGTGCTGGGTGCTCAGTGCTCAGGGTGCTGTGTGCTCAGAGCTCAGGGTGCTGGGTGCTCAGTGCTCAGGGTGCTGGGTGCTCAGTGCTCAGGGTGCTGGGTGGTCAGTACTCAGGGTGCTGGGTGCTCAGGGCTCAGGGTGCTGGGTGCTCAGTGCTCGGGGTGCTGGGTGCTCAGTGCTTGGGGTGCTGGGTGGTCAGTGCTCGGGGTGCTCGGTGCTCAGTACTCAGGGTGCTGGGTGCTCAGTGCTCGAGGTGCTCAGTACTCAGACTGCTATATGTTCAGTGCTCAGGGTGCTGGGTGCTCAGTACTCAGGGTGCTCGGTGCTTACTACTCAGGGTGCTGGGTGCTCAGTACTCCGGGTCCTGGGTGCTCAGTGCTCGGGGTGCTCGGTGCTCAGTACTCAGTGCTCAGGGTGCTCAGTGCTCAGTGCTCAGGGTGCTGGGTGTTCAGTACTCAGGGTGCTGGGTGCTCAGTACTCAGGGTGCTGGGTGCTCAGTGTTCAGGGTGCTGGGTGCTCAGTACTCGGGGTTCTCGGTGCTCGGTGCTCAGTGCTCAGGGTGCTGGGTGCTCAGTACTCATGGTGCTGGGTGCTCAGTACTCAGGGTGCTGGGTGCTCAGTGCTCAGGGTGCTGGGTACTCAGTGCTCAGGGTGCTCGGTGCTCAGTACTCGGTGTGCTGGGTGCTCATTCTCGGGGTGCTGGGTGCTCAGTGCTCGGGGTGCTGGGTGCTCAGTACTCAGGGTGCTGGGTGCTCAGTGCTCAGGGTGCTGGGTGCTCAGTACTCAGGGTACTAGGTGCTCAGTGCTCAGGGTGCTGGGTGCTCAGTACTCAGGGTGCTGGGTGCTCAGTGCTCAGGGTGCTGGGTGCTCAGTACTCAGGGTGCTGGGAGCTCAGTGCTCAGGGTGATCGGTGCTCAGTACTCAGGGTGCACAGTACTCAGGGTGCTGGGTGCTCAGTGCTCGGGGTGCTGGGTGCTCAGTGCTCGGGTTGCTGGGTGCTCAGTACTCAGGGTGCTGGGTGCTCAGTACTCGGGGTGCTGGGTGCTCAGTACTCAGGGTGCTGGGTGCTCAGTACTCAGGGTGTTGGGTGCTCAGTACTCGGGTGCTGGGTGCTCAGTGCTCAGGGTGCTGGGTGCTCAGTGCTCGGGGTGCTGGGTGCTCAGTGCTCAGTACTCAGGGTGCTGGGTGCTCAGTGCTCAGGGTGCTGTGTGCTCAGAGCTCAGGGTGCTGGGTGCTCAGTGCTCAGGGTGCTGGGTACTCAGTGCTCAGGGTGCTGGGTGGTCAGTACTCAGGGTGCTGGGTGCTCAGGGCTCAGGGTGCTGGGTGCTCAGTGCTCGGGGTGCTGGGTGCTCAGTGCTTGGGGTGCTGGGTGCTCAGTGCTCGGGGTGCTCGGTGCTCAGTACTCAGGGTGCTGGGTGCTCAGTGCTCGAGGTGCTCAGTACTCAGACTGCTATATGTTCAGTGCTCAGGGTGCTGGGTGCTCAGTACTCAGGGTGCTCGGTGCTTACTACTCAGGGTGCTGGGTGCTCAGTACTCCGGGTCCTGGGTGCTCAGTGCTCGGCGTGCTCGGTGCTCAGTACTCAGTGCTCAGGGTGCTCAGTGCTCAGTGCTCAGGGTGCTGGGTGTTCAGTACTCAGGGTGCTGGGTGCTCAGTACTCAGGGTGCTGGGTGCTCAGTGTTCAGGGTGCTGGGTGCTCAGTACTCGGGGTTCTCGGTGCTCGGTGCTCAGTGCTCAGGGTGCTGGGTGCTCAGTACTCATGGTGCTGGGTGCTCAGTACTCAGGGTGCTGGGTGCTCAGTGCTCAGGGTGCTGGGTACTCAGTGCTCAGGGTGCTCGGTGCTCAGTACTCGGTGTGCTGGGTGCTCATTCTCGGGGTGCTGGGTGCTCAGTGCTCGGGGTGCTGGGTGCTCAGTACTCAGGGTGCTGGGTGCTCAGTGCTCAGGGTGCTGGGTGCTCAGTACTCAGGGTACTAGGTGCTCAGTGCTCAGGGTGCTGGGTGCTCAGTACTCAGGTTGCTAGGTGCTCAGTGCTCAGGGTGCTGGGTGCTCAGTACTCAGGGTGCTGGGTGCTCAGTGCTCAGGGTGCTGGGTGCTCAGTACTCAGGGTGCTGGGAGCTCAGTGCTCAGGGTGATCGGTGCTCAGTACTCAGGGTGCTCAGTACTGAGGGTGCTGGGTGCTCAGTGCTCAGGGTGCTGGGTGCTCAGTGCTCAGGGTGCTGGGTGTTCAGTACTCAGGGTGCTGGGTGCTCAGTACTCAGGGTGCTGGGTGCTCAGTGCTCAGGGTGCTCAGTGCTCAGTACTCGGGGTGCTTGGTGCTCAGTACTCAGGGTGCTCAGTGCTCAGTACTCGGGGTGCTGGGTGCTCAGTGCTCAGGGTGCTCAGTGCTCGGGGTGCTGGGTGCTCAGTGCTCAGGATGCTGGGTACTCAGTGCTCAGGGTGCTGGGTGGTCAGTACTCTGGGTGCTGGGTGCTCAGTGCTCGGGTGCTGGGTGCTCAGTGCTCAGGGTGCTGGGTGCTCAGTGCTCGGGGTGCTGGGTGCTCAGGGCTCAGTACTCAGGGTGCTGGGTGCTCAGTGCTCGGGGTGCTGGGTGCTGAGTGCTCAGTACTCAGGGTGCTGGGTGCTCAGGGCTCAGGGTGCTGGGTCCTCAGTGCTCAGGGTGCTGGGTGCTCAGTGCTCGGGGTGCTGGGTGCTCAGTGCTCGGGGTGCTGGGTGCTGAGTGCTCAGTACTCAGGGTGCTGGGTGCTCAGGGCTCAGGGTGCTGGGTCCTCAGTGCTCAGGGTGCTGGGTGCTCAGTGCTCGGGGTGCTGGGTGCTCAGTGCTCGGGGTGCTGGGTGCTGAGTGCTCAGTACTCAGGGTGCTGGGTGCTCAGGGCTCAGAGTGCTGGGTCCTCAGTGCTCAGGGTGCTGGGTGCTCAGTGCTCGGGGTGCTGGGTGCTCAGTGCTCAGTGCTCAGGGTGCTGGGTGCTCAGTACTCAGGGTGCTGGGTGCTCAGTGCTCGGGGTGCTGGGTGCTCAGTGCTCGGGTTGCTGGGTGCTCAGTACTCAGGGTGCTGGGTGCTCAGTACTCGGGGTGCTGGGTGCTCAGTACTCAGGGTGCTGGGTGCTCAGTACTCAGGGTGTTGCCTGCTCAGTACTCGGGTGCTGGGTGCTCAGTGCTCAGGGTGCTGGGTGCTCAGTGCTCGGGGTGCTGGGTGCTCAGTGCTCAGTACTCAGGGTGCTGGGTGCTCAGTGCTCAGGGTGCTGTGTGCTCAGAGCTCAGGGTGCTGGGTGCTCAGTGCTCAGGGTGCTGGGTACTCAGTGCTCAGGGTGCTGGGTGGTCAGTACTCAGGGTGCTGGGTGCTCAGGGCTCAGGGTGCTGGGTGCTCAGTGCTCGGGGTGCTGGGTGCTCAGTGCTTGGGGTGCTGGGTGCTCAGTGCTCGGGGTGCTCAGTACTCAGACTGCTATATGTTCAGTGCTCAGGGTGCTGGGTGCTCAGTACTCAGGATGATCGGTGCTTAGTACTCAGGGTGCTGGGTGCTCAGTACTCCGGGTCCTGTGTGCTCAGTGCTCGGGGTGCTCGGTGCTCAGTACTCAGTGCTCAGGGTGCTCAGTGCTCAGTGCTCAGGGTGCTGGGTGTTCAGTACTCAGGGTGCTGGGTGCTCAGTACTCAGGGTGCTTGGTGCTCAGTGCTCAGGGTGCTGGGTGCTCAGTACTCGGGGTGCTCGGTGCTCGGTGCTCAGTGCTCAGGGTGCTGGGTGCTCAGTACTCAGGGTGCTGGGTGCTCAGTACTCAGGGTGCTGGGTGCTCAGTGCTCAGGGTGCTGGGTACTCAGTGCTCAGGGTGCTCGGTGCTCAGTACTCGGTGTGCTGGGTGCTCATTCTCGGGGTGCTGGGTGCTCAGTGCTCGGGTTGCTGGGTGCTCAGTACTCAGTGTGCTGGGTGCTCAGTGCTCAGGGTGCTGGGTGCTCAGTACTCAAGGTGCTAGGTGCTCAGTGCTCAGGGTGCTGGGTGCTCAGTACTCAGCGTGCTGGGTGCTCAGTGCTCAGGGTGCTGGGTGCTCAGTACTCAGGGTGCTGGGAGCTCAGTGCTCAGGGTGATCGGTGCTCAGTACTCAGGGTGCTCAGTACTCAGGGTGCTGGGTGCTCAGTGCTCGGGGTGCTGGGTGCTCAGTGCTCAGGGTGCTGGGTGTTCAGTACTCAGGGTGCTGGGTGCTCAGTACTCAGGGTGCTTGGTGCTCAGTGCTCAGGGTGCTCAGTGCTCAGTACTCGGGGTGCTTGGTGCTCAGTACTCAGGGTGCTCAGTGCTCAGTACTCGGGCTGCTGGGTGCTCAGTGCTCAGGGTGCTCGGTGCTCGGGGCGCTGGGTGCTCAGTCCTCGGGGTGCTCGGAGCTCAGTACTCAGGGTGCTGGGTGCTCAGTGCTCAGGGTGCTCGGTGCTCGGGGCGCTGGGTGCTCAGTCCTCGGGGTGCTCGGAGCTCAGTACTCAGGGTGCTGGGTGCTCAGTGCTCTGGGTTCTCGGTGCTCAGTACTCAGGGTGCTGGGTGCTCAGTGCTCGTTGTGCTCGGTGCTCAGTACTTTGGGTGCTCACTACTCAGGGTGCTGGGTGCTCAGTGCTCAGGGTGCTGGGTGCTCAGTGCTCAGGGTGCTGGGTGCTCAGTGCTCAGGGTGCTGGGTGCTCAGTACTCAGGGTGCTGGGTGCTCAGTGCTCGGGGTGCTGGGTGCTCAGTGCTCAGGGTGCTGGGTGCTCAGTACTCGGGGTGCTGGGTTCTCAGTACTCAGGGTGCTGGGTGCTCAGTACTCTGGGTGCTGGGTTCTCAGTACACAGGTTGCTGGGTGCTCAGTACTCAGGGTGCTGGGTGCTCAGTACTCGGGTGCTGGGTGCTCAGTGCTCAGGGTGCTGGGTGCTCAGTGCTCGGGGTGCTGGGTGCTCAGGGCTCAGTACTCAGGGTGCTGGGTGCTCAGTGCTCGGGGTGCTGGGTGCTGAGTGCTCAGTACTCAGGGTGCTGGGTGCTCAGGGCTCAGGGTGCTGGGTCCTCAGTGCTCAGGGTGCTGGGTGCTCAGTGCTCGGGGTGCTGGGTGCTCAGTGCTCAGTGCTCAGGGTGCTGGGTGCTCAGTACTCAGGGTGCTGGGTGCTCAGTGCTCGGGGTGCTGGGTGCTCAGTGCTCGGGTTGCTGGGTGCTCAGTACTCAGGGTGCTGGGTGCTCAGTACTCGGGGTGCTGGGTGCTCAGTACTCAGGGTGCTGGGTGCTCAGTACTCAGGGTGTTGGGTGCTCAGTACTCGGGTGCTGGGTGCTCAGTGCTCAGGGTGCTGGGTGCTCAGTGCTCGGGGTGCTGGGTGCTCAGTGCTCAGTACTCAGGGTGCTGGGTGCTCAGTGCTCAGGGTGCTGTGTGCTCAGAGCTCAGGGTGCTGGGTGCTCAGTGCTCAGGGTGCTGGGTACTCAGTGCTCAGGGTGCTGGGTGGTCAGTACTCAGGGTGCTGGGTGCTCTGTACTCGGGTGCTGGGTGCTCAGTGCTCAGGGTGCTGGGTGCTCACTGCTCGGGGTGCTGGGTGCTCAGGGCTCAGTACTCAGGGTGCTGGGTGCTCAGTGCTCGGGGTGCTGGGTGCTGAGTGCTCAGTACTCAGGGTGCTGGGTGCTCAGGGCTCAGGGTGCTGGGTCCTCAGTGCTCAGGGTGCTGGGTGCTCAGTGCTCGGGGTGCTGGGTGCTCAGTGCTCAGGGTGCTGGGTGCTCAGTACTCAGGGTGCTGGGTGCTCAGTGCTCGGGGTGCTGGGTGCTGAGTGCTCAGTACTCAGGGTGCTGGGTGCTCAGGGCTCAGGGTGCTGGGTCCTCAGTGCTCAGGGTGCTGGGTGCTCAGTGCTCGGGGTGCTGGGTGCTCAGTGCTCAGTGCTCAGGGTGCTCTGTGCTCAGTACTCAGGGTGCTGGGTGCTCAGTGCTCGGGGTGCTGGGTGCTCAGTGCTCGGGTTGCTGGGTGCTCAGTACTCAGGGTGCTGGGTGCTCAGTACTCGGGGTGCTGGGTGCTCAGTACTCAGGGTGCTGGGTGCTCAGTACTCAGGGTGTTGGGTGCTCAGTACTCGGGTGCTGGGTGCTCAGTGCTCAGGGTGCTGGGTGCTCAGTGCTCGGGGTGCTGGGTGCTCAGTGCTCAGTACTCAGGGTGCTGGGTGCTCAGTGCTCGGGGTGCTGGGTGCTCAGTGCTCAGTACTCAGGGTGCTGGGTGCTCAGTGCTCAGGGTGCTGTGTGCTCAGAGCTCAGGGTGCTGGGTGCTCAGTGCTCAGGGTGCTGGGTGCTCAGTGCTCAGGGTGCTGGGTGGTCAGTACTCAGGGTGCTGGGTGCTCAGGGCTCAGGGTGCTGGGTGCTCAGTGCTCGGGGTGCTGGGTGCTCAGTGCTTGGGGTGCTGGGTGGTCAGTGCTCGGGGTGCTCGGTGCTCAGTACTCAGGGTGCTGGGTGCTCAGTGCTTGAGGTGCTCAGTACTCAGACTGCTATATGTTCAGTGCTCAGGGTGCTGGGTGCTCAGTACTCAGGGTGCTCGGTGCTTACTACTCAGGGTGCTGGGTGCTCAGTACTCCGGGTCCTGGGTGCTCAGTGCTCGGGGTGCTCGGTGCTCAGTACTCAGTGCTCAGGGTGCTCAGTGCTCAGTGCTCAGGGTGCTGGGTGTTCAGTACTCAGGGTGCTGGGTGCTCAGTACTCAGGGTGCTGGGTGCTCAGTGTTCAGGGTGCTGGGTGCTCAGTACTCGGGGTTCTCGGTGCTCGGTGCTCAGTGCTCAGGGTGCTGGGTGCTCAGTACTCATGGTGCTGGGTGCTCAGTACTCAGGGTGCTGGGTGCTCAGTGCTCAGGGTGCTGGGTACTCAGTGCTCAGGGTGCTCGGTGCTCAGTACTCGGTGTGCTGGGTGCTCATTCTCGGGGTGCTGGGTGCTCAGTGCTCGGGGTGCTGGGTGCTCAGTACTCAGGGTGCTGGGTGCTCAGTGCTCAGGGTGCTGGGTGCTCAGTACTCAGGGTACTAGGTGCTCAGTGCTCAGGGTGCTGGGTGCTCAGTACTCAGGGTGCTGGGTGCTCAGTGCTCAGGGTGCTGGGTGCTCAGTACTCAGGGTGCTGGGAGCTCAGTGCTCAGGGTGATCGGTGCTCAGTACTCAGGGTGCACAGTACTCAGGGTGCTGGGTGCTCAGTGCTCGGGGTGCTGGGTGCTCAGTGCTCGGGTTGCTGGGTGCTCAGTACTCAGGGTGCTGGGTGCTCAGTACTCGGGGTGCTGGGTGCTCAGTACTCAGGGTGCTGGGTGCTCAGTACTCAGGGTGTTGGGTGCTCAGTACTCGGGTGCTGGGTGCTCAGTGCTCAGGGTGCTGGGTGCTCAGTGCTCGGGGTGCTGGGTGCTCAGTGCTCAGTACTCAGGGTGCTGGGTCCTCAGTGCTCGGGGTGCTGGGTGCTCAGTGCTCAGTACTCAGGGTGCTGGGTGCTCAGTGCTCAGGGTGCTGTGTGCTCAGAGCTCAGGGTGCTGGGTGCTCAGTGCTCAGGTTGCTGGGTACTCAGTGCTCAGGGTGCTGGGTGGTCAGTACTCAGGGTGCTGGGTGCTCAGGGCTCAGGGTGCTGGGTGCTCAGTGCTCGGGGTGCTGGGTGCTCAGTGCTTGGGGTGCTGGGTGCTCAGTGCTCGGGGTGCTCGGTGCTCAGTACTCAGGGTGCTGGGTGCTCAGTGCTCGAGGTGCTCAGTACTCAGACTGCTATATGTTCAGTGCTCAGGGTGCTGGGTGCTCAGTACTCAGGGTGCTCGGTGCTTACTACTCAGGGTGCTGGGTGCTCAGTACTCCGGGTCCTGGGTGCTCAGTGCTCGGCGTGCTCGGTGCTCAGTACTCAGTGCTCAGGGTGCTCAGTGCTCAGTGCTCAGGGTGCTGGGTGTTCAGTACTCAGGGTGCTGGGTTCTCAGTACTCAGGGTGCTGGGTGCTCAGTGTTCAGGGTGCTGGGTGCTCAGTACTCGGGGTTCTCGGTGCTCGGTGCTCAGTGCTCAGGGTGCTGGGTGCTCAGTACTCATGGTGCTGGGTGCTCAGTACTCAGGGTGCTGGGTGCTCAGTGCTCAGGGTGCTGGGTACTCAGTGCTCAGGGTGCTCGGTGCTCAGTACTCGGTGTGCTGGGTGCTCATTCTCGGGGTGCTGGGTGCTCAGTGCTCGGGGTGCTGGGTGCTCAGTACTCAGGGTGCTGGGTGCTCAGTGCTCAGGGTGCTGGGTGCTCAGTACTCAGGGTACTAGGTGCTCAGTGCTCAGGGTGCTGGGTGCTCAGTACTCAGGGTGCTGGGTGCTCAGTGCTCAGGGTGCTGGGTGCTCAGTACTCAGGGTGCTGGGAGCTCAGTGCTCAGGGTGATCGGTGCTCAGTACTCAGGGTGCACAGTACTCAGGGTGCTGGGTGCTCAGTGCTCGGGGTGCTGGGTGCTCAGTGCTCAGGGTGCTGGGTGTTCAGTACTCAGGGTGCTGGGTGCTCAGTCCTCAGGGTGCTGGGTGCTCAGTGCTCAGGGTGCTCAGTGCTCAGTACTCGGGGTGCTGGGTGCTCAGTGCTCAGGGTGCTCAGTGCTTGGGGTGCTGGGTGCTCAGTGCTCGGGGTGCTGGGTGCTCAGTACTCGGGGTGCTATGTGCTCAGTGCTCAGTGTGCTCAGTGCTCAGTACTCAGTGCTCAGGGTGCTCAGTTCTCAGTGCTCAGGGTGCTGGGTGTTCAGTACTCAGGGTGCTGGGTGCTCAGTACTCAGGGTGCTAGGTGCTCAGTGCTCAGGGTGCTCGGTGCTCGGGGCGCTGGGTGCTCAGTCCTCGGGGTGCTCGGAGCTCAGTACTCAGGGTGCTGGGTGCTCAGTGCTCGGGGTTCTCGGTGCTCAGTACTCAGGGTGCTGGGTGCTCAGTGCTCGTTGTGCTCGGTGCTCAGTACTTTGGGTGCTCACTACTCAGGGTGCTGGGTGCTCAGTGCTCAGGGTGCTGGGTGCTCAGTGCTCAGGGTGCTGGGTGCTCAGTGCTCAGGGTGCTGGGTGCTCAGTACTCAGGGTGCTGGGTGCTCAGTGCTCAGTACTCAGGGTGCTGGGTGCTCAGTGCTCAGGGTGCTGGGTGCTCAGTACTCGGGTGCTGGGTGCTCAGTGCTCAGGGTGCTGGGTGCTCAGTGCTCGGGGTGCTGGGTGCTCAGTGCTCAGTACTCAGGGTGCTGGGTGCTCAGTGCTCGGGGTGCTGGGTGCTCAGTGCTCAGTACTCAGGGTGCTGGGTGCTCAGTGCTCAGGGTGCTGTGTGATCAGAGCTCAGGGTGCTGGGTGCTCAGTGCTCAGGGTGCTGGGTACTCAGTGCTCAGGGTGCTGGGTGGTCAGTGCTCAGGGTGCTGGGTGCTCAGGGCTCAGGGTGCTTGGTGCTCAGTGCTCGGGGTGCTGGGTGCTCAGTGCTTGGGGTGCTGGGTGCTCAGTGCTCGGGGTGCTCGGTGCTCAGTATTCAGGGTGCTGGGTGCTCAGTGCTCGAGGTGCTCAGTACTCAGACTGCTATATGTTCAGTGCTCAGGGTGCTGGGTGCTCAGTACTCAGGGTGCTCGGTGCTTACTACTCAGGGTGCTGGGTGCTCAGTACTCCGGGTCCTGGGTGCTCAGTGCTCGGGGTGCTCGGTGCTCAGTACTCAGTGCTCAGGGTGCTCAGTGCTCAGTGCTCAGGGTGCTGGGTGTTCAGTACTCAGGGTGCTGGGTGCTCAGTACTCAGGGTGCTGGGTGCTCAGTGTTCAGGGTGCTGGGTGCTCAGTACTCGGGGTGCTCGGTGCTCGGTGCTCAGTGCTCAGGGTGCTGGGTGCTCAGTACTCATGGTGCTGGGTGCTCAGTACTCAGGGTGCTGGGTGCTCAGTGCTCAGGGTGCTGGGTACTCAGTGCTCAGGGTGCTCGGTGCTCAGTACTCGGTGTGCTGGGTGCTCATTCTCGGGGTGCTGGGTGCTCAGTGCTCGGGGTGCTGGGTGCTCAGTACTCAGGGTGCTGGGTGCTCAGTGCTCAGGGTGCTGGGTGCTCAGTACTCAGGGTACTAGGTGCTCAGTGCTCAGGGTGCTGGGTGCTCAGTACTCAGGGTGCTGGGTGCTCAGTGCTCAGGGTGCTGGGTGCTCAGTACTCAGGGTGCTGGGAGCTCAGTGCTCAGGGTGATCGGTGCTCAGTACTCAGGGTTCACAGTACTCAGGGTGCTGGGTGCTCAGTGCTCGGGGTGCTGGGTGCTCAGTGCTCAGGGTGCTGGGTGTTCAGTACTCAGGGTGCTGGGTGCTCAGTCCTCAGGGTGCTGGGTGCTCAGTGCTCAGGGTGCTCAGTGCTCAGTACTCGGGGTGCTGGGTGCTCAGTGCTCAGGGTGCTCAGTGCTCGGGGTGCTGGGTGCTCAGTGCTCGGGGTGCTGGGTGCTCAGTACTCGGGGTGCTATGTGCTCAGTGCTCAGTGTGCTCAGTGCTCAGTACTCAGTGCTCAGGGTGCTCAGTTCTCAGTGCTCAGGGTGCTGGGTGTTCAGTACTCAGGGTGCTGGGTGCTCAGTACTCAGGGTGCTAGGTGCTCAGTGCTCAGGGTGCTGGGTGCTCAGTGCTCAGGGTGCTCGGTGCTCGGGGCGCTGGGTGCTCAGTCCTCGGGGTGCTCGGAGCTCAGTACTCAGGGTGCTGGGTGCTCAGTGCTCGGGGTTCTCGGTGCTCAGTACTCAGGGTGCTGGGTGCTCAGTGCTCGTTGTGCTCGGTGCTCAGTACTTTGGGTGCTCACTACTCAGGGTGCTGGGTGCTCAGTGCTCAGGGTGCTGGGTGCTCAGTGCTCAGGGTGCTGGGTGCTCAGTGCTCAGGGTGCTGGGTGCTCAGTACTCAGGGTGCTGGGTGCTCAGTGCTCGGGGTGCTGGGTGCTCAGTGCTCAGGGTGCTGGGTGCTCAGTACTCGGGGTGCTGGGTTCTCAGTACTCAGGGTGCTGGGTGCTCAGTACTCTGGGTGCTGGGTTCTCAGTACACAGGTTGCTGGGTGCTCAGTACTCAGGGTGCTGGGTGCTCAGTACTCGGGTGCTGGGTGCTCAGTGCTCAGGGTGCTGGGTGCTCAGTGCTCGGGGTGCTGGGTGCTCAGGGCTCAGTACTCAGGGTGCTGGGTGCTCAGTGCTCGGGGTGCTGGGTGCTGAGTGCTCAGTACTCAGGGTGCTGGGTGCTCAGGGCTCAGGGTGCTGGGTCCTCAGTGCTCAGGGTGCTGGGTGCTCAGTGCTCGGGATGCTGGGTGCTCAGTGCCAAGTGCTCAGGGTGCTGGGTGCTCAGTACTCAGGGTGCTGGGTGCTCAGTGCTCGGGGTGCTGGGTGCTCAGTGCTCGGGATGCTGGGTGCTCAGTACTCAGGGTGCTGGGTGCTCAGTACTCGGGGTGCTGGGTGCTCAGTACTAAGGGTGCTGGGTGCTCAGTACTCAGGGTGTTGGGTGCTCAGTACACGGGTGCTGGGTGCTCAGTGCTCAGGGTGCTGGGTGCTCAGTGCTCGGGGTGCTGGGTGCTCAGTGCTCAGTACTCAGGGTGATGGGTGCTCAGTGCTCGGGGTGCTGGGTGCTCAGTGCTCAGTACTCAGGGTGCTGGGTGCTCAGTGCTCAGGGTGCTGTGTGCTCAGAGCTCAGGGTGCTGGGTGCTCAGTGCTCAGGTTGCTGGGTACTCAGTGCTCAGGGTGCTGGGTGGTCAGTACTCAGGGTGCTGGGTGCTCAGTACTCGGGTGCTGGGTGCTCAGTGCTCAGGGTGCTGGGTGCTCAGTGCTCGGGGTGCTGGGTGCTCAGGGCTCAGTACTCAGGGTGCTGGGTGCTCAGTGCTCGGGGTGCTGGGTGCTGAGTGCTCAGTACTCAGGGTGCTGGGTGCTCAGGGCTCAGGGTGCTGGGTCCTCAGTGCTCAGGGTGCTGGGTGCTCAGTGCTCGGGGTGCTGGGTGCTCAGTGCTCAGTGCTCAGGGTGCTGGGTGCTCAGTACTCAGGGTGCTGGGTGCTCAGTGCTCGGGGTGCTGGGTGCTGAGTGCTCAGTACTCAGGTTGCTGGGTGCTCAGGGCTCAGGGTGCTGGGTCCTCAGTGCTCAGGGTGCTGGGTGCTCAGTGCTCGGGGTGCTGGGTGCTCAGTGCTCAGGGTGCTCTGTGCTCAGTACTCAGGGTGCTGGGTGCTCAGTGCTCGGGGTGCTGGGTGCTCAGTGCTCGGGTTGCTGGGTGCTCAGTACTCAGGGTGCTGGGTGCTCAGTACTCGGGGTGCTGGGTGCTCAGTACTCAGGGTGCTGGGTGCTCAGTACTCAGGGTGTTGGGTGCTCAGTACTCGGGTGCTGGGTGCTCAGTGCTCAGGGTGCTGGGTGCTCAGTGCTCGGGGTGCTGGGTGCTCAGTGCTCAGTACTCAGGGTGCTGGGTGCTCAGTGCTCGGGGTGCTGGGTGCTCAGTGCTCAGTACTCAGGGTGCTGGGTGCTCAGTGCTCAGGGTGCTGTGTGCTCAGAGCTCAGGGTGCTGGGTGCTCAGTGCTCAGGGTGCTGGGTACTCAGTGCTCAGGGTGCTGGGTGGTCAGTACTCAGGGTGCTGGGTGCTCAGGGCTCAGGGTGCTGGGTGCTCAGTGCTCGGGGTGCTGGGTGCTCAGTGCTCAGTACTCAGGGTGCTGGGTGCTCAGTGCTCGGGGTGCTGGGTGCTCAGTGCTCATTACTCAGGGTGCTGGGTGCTCAGTGCTCAGGGTGCTGTGTGCTCAGAGCTCAGGGTGCTGGGTGCTCAGTGCTCATTGTGCTGGGTACTCAGTGCTCAGGGTGCTGGGTGGTCAGTACTCAGGGTGCTGGGTGCTCAGGGCTCAGGGTGCTGGGTGCTCAGTGCTCGGGGTGCTGGGTGCTCAGTGCTTGGGGTGCTGGGTGCTCAGTGCTCTTGGTGATCGGTGCTCAGTACTCAGGGTGCTGGGTGCTCAGTGCTCGAGGTGCTCAGTACTCAGACTGCTATATGTTCAGTGCTCAGGGTGCTGGGTGCTCAGTACTCAGGGTGCTCGGTGCTTAGTACTCAGGGTGCTGGGTGCTCAGTACTCCGGGTCCTGGGTGCTCAGTGCTCGGGGTGCTCGGTGCTCAGTACTCAGTGCTCAGGGTGCTCAGTGCTCAGTGCTCAGGGTGCTGGGTGTTCAGTACTCAGTGTGCTGGGTGCTCAGTACTCAGGGTGCTGGGTGCTCAGTGCTCAGGGTGCTGGGTGCTCAGTACTCGGGGTGCTCGGTGCTCGGTGCTCAGTGCTCAGGGTGCTGGGTGCTCAGTACTCAGGGTGCTGGGTGCTCAGTACTCAGGGTGCTGGGTGCTCAGTGCTCAGGGTGCTGGGTACTCAGTGCTCAGGGTGCTCGGTGCTCAGTACTCGGTGTGCTGGGTGCTCATTCTCGGGGTGCTGGGTGCTCAGTGCTCGGGGTGCTGGGTGCTCAGTACTCAGGGTGCTGGGTGCTCAGTGCTCAGGGTGCTGGGTGCTCAGTACTCAGGGTGCTCGGTGCTTACTACTCAGGGTGCTGGGTGCTCAGTACTCCGGGTCCTGGGTGCTCAGTGCTCGGGGTGCTCGGTGCTCAGTACTCAGTGCTCAGGGTGCTCAGTGCTCAGTGCTCAGGGTGCTGGGTGTTCAGTACTCAGGGTGCTGGGTGCTCAGTACTCAGGGTGCTGGGTGCTCAGTGTTCAGGGTGCTGGGTGCTCAGTACTCGGGGTGCTCGGTGCTCGGTGCTCAGTGCTCAGGGTGCTGGGTGCTCAGTACTCATGGTGCTGGGTGCTCAGTACTCAGGGTGCTGGGTGCTCAGTGCTCAGGGTGCTGGATACTCAGTGCTCAGGGTGCTCGGTGCTCAGTACTCGGTGTGCTGGGTGCTCATTCTCGGGGTGCTGGGTGCTCAGTGCTCGGGGTGCTGGGTGCTCAGTACTCAGGGTGCTGGGTGCTCAGTGCTCAGGGTGCTGGGTGCTCAGTACTCAGGGTACTAGGTGCTCAGTGCTCAGGGTGCTGGGTGCTCAGTACTCAGGGTGCTGGGAGCTCAGTGCTCAGGGTGATCGGTGCTCAGTACTCAGGGTGCACAGTACTCAGGGTGCTGGGTGCTCAGTGCTCGGGGTGCTGGGTGCTCAGTGCTCAGGGTGCTGGGTGTTCAGTACTCAGGGTGCTGGGTGCTCAGTCCTCAGGGTGCTGGGTTCTCAGTGCTCAGGGTGCTCAGTGCTCAGTACTCGGGGTGCTGGGTGCTCAGTGCTCAGGGTGCTCAGTGCTCGGGGTGCTGGGTGCTCAGTGCTCGGGTGCTGGGTGCTCAGTACTCGGGGTGCTATGTGCTCAGTGCTCAGGGTGCTCAGTGCTCAGTACTCAGTGCTCAGGGTGCTCAGTTCTCAGTGCTCAGGGTGCTGGGTGTTCAGTACTCAGTGTGCTGGGTGATCAGTACTCAGGGTGCTAGGTGCTCAGTGCTCAGGGTGCTGGGTGCTCAGTGCTCAGGGTGCTCCGTGCTCGGGGCGCTGGGTGCTCAGTCCTCGGGGTGCTCGGAGCTCAGTACTCAGGGTGCTGGGTGCTCAGTGCTCGGGGTTCTCGGTGCTCAGTACTCAGGGTGCTGGGTGCTCAGTGCTCGTTGTGCTCGGTGCTCAGTACTTTGGGTGCTCACTACTCAGGGTGCTGGGTGCTCAGTGCTCAGGGTGCTGGGTGCTCAGTGCTCAGGGTGCTGGGTGCTCAGTGCTCAGGGTGCTGGGTGCTCAGTACTCAGGGTGCTGGGTGCTCAGTGCTCGGGGTGCTGGGTGCTCAGTGCTCAGGGTGCTGGGTGCTCAGTACTCGGGGTGCTGGGTTCTCAGTACTCAGGGTGCTGGGTGCTCAGTACTCTGGGTGCTGGGTTCTCAGTACACAGGTTGCTGGGTGCTCAGTACTCAGGGTGCTGGGTGCTCAGTACTCGGGTGCTGGGTGCTCAGTGCTCAGGGTGCTGGGTGCTCAGTGCTCGGGGTGCTGGGTGCTCAGGGCTCAGTACTCAGGGTGCTGGGTGCTCAGTGCTCGGGGTGCTGGGTGCTGAGTGCTCAGTACTCAGGGTGCTGGGTGCTCAGGGCTCAGGGTGCTGGGTCCTCAGTGCTCAGGGTGCTGGGTGCTCAGTGCTCGGGGTGCTGGGTGCTCAGTGCCAAGTGCTCAGGGTGCTGGGTGCTCAGTACTCAGGGTGCTGGGTGCTCAGTGCTCGGGGTGCTGGGTGCTCAGTGCTCGGGTTGCTGGGTGCTCAGTACTCAGGGTGCTGGGTGCTCAGTACTCGGGGTGCTGGGTGCTCAGTACTAAGGGTGCTGGGTGCTCAGTACTCAGGGTGTTGGGTGCTCAGTACACGGGTGCTGGGTGCTCAGTGCTCAGGGTGCTGGGTGCTCAGTGCTCGGGGTGCTGGGTGCTCAGTGCTCAGTACTCAGGGTGCTGGGTGCTCAGTGCTCGGGGTGCTGGGTGCTCAGTGCTCAGTACTCAGGGTGCTGGGTGCTCAGTGCTCAGGGTGCTATGTGCTCAGAGCTCAGGGTGCTGGGTGCTCAGTGCTCAGGGTGCTGGGTACTCAGTGCTCAGGGTGCTGGGTGGTCAGTACTCAGGGTGGTGGGTGCTCAGTACACGGGTGCTGGGTGCTCAGTGCTCAGGGTGCTGGGTGCTCAGTGCTCGGGGTGCTGGGTGCTCAGGGCTCAGTACTCAGGGTGCTGGGTGCTCAGTGCTCGGGGTGCTGGGTGCTGAGTGCTCAGTACTCAGGGTGCTGGGTGCTCAGGGCTCAGGGTGCTGGGTCCTCAGTGCTCAGGGTGCTGGGTGCTCAGTGCTCGGGGTGCTGGGTGCTCAGTGCTCAGTGCTCAGGGTGCTGGGTGCTCAGTACTCAGGGTGCTGGGTGCTCAGTGCTCGGGGTGCTGGGTGCTGAGTGCTCAGTACTCAGGGTGCTGGGTGCTCAGGGCTCAGGGTGCTGGGTCCTCAGTGCTCAGGGTGCTGGGTGCTCAGTGCTCGGGGTGCTGGGTGCTCAGTGCTCAGTGCTCAGGGTGCTCTGTGCTCAGTACTCAGGGTGCTGGGTGCTCAGTGCTCGGGGTGCTGGGTGCTCAGTGCTCGGGTTGCTGGGTGCTCAGTACTCAGGGTGCTGGGTGCTCAGTACTCGGGGTGCTGGGTGCTCAGTACTCAGGGTGCTGGGTGCTCAGTACTCAGGGTGTTGGGTGCTCAGTACTCGGGTGCTGGGTGCTCAGTGCTCAGGGTGCTGGGTGCTCAGTGCTCGGGGTGCTGGGTGCTCAGTGCTCAGTACTCAGGGTGCTGGGTGCTCAGTGCTCGGGGTGCTGGGTGCTCAGTGCTCAGTACTCAGGGTGCTGGGTGCTCAGTACTCAGGGTCCTGGGTGCTCAGTGCTCATTGTGCTGGGTACTCAGTGCTCAGGGTGCTGGGTGGTCAGTACTCAGGGTGCTGGGTGCTCAGGGCTCAGGGTGCTGGGTGCTCAGTGCTCGGGGTGCTGGGTGCTCAGTGCTTGGGGTGCTGGGTGCTCAGTGCTCTTGGTGCTCGGTGCTCAGTACTCAGGGTGCTGAGTGCTCAGTGCTCGAGGTGCTCAGTACTCAGACTGCTATATGTTCAGTGCTCAGGGTGCTGGGTGCTCAGTACTCAGGGTGCTCGGTGCTTAGTACTCAGGGTGCTGGGTGCTCAGTACTCCGGGTCCTGGGTGCTCAGTGCTCGGGGTGCTCGGTGCTCAGTACTCAGTGCTCAGGGTGCTCAGTGCTCAGTGCTCAGGGTGCTGGGTGTTCAGTACTCAGGGTGCTGGGTGCTCAGTACTCAGGGTGCTGGGTGCTCAGTGCTCAGGGTGCTGGGTGCTCAGTACTCAGGGTGCTGGGTGCTCAGTACTCAGGGTGTTGGGTGCTCAGTACTCGGGTGCTGGGTGCTCAGTGCTCAGGGTGCTGGGTGCTCAGTGCTCGGGGTGCTGGGTGCTCAGTGCTCAGTACTCAGGGTGCTGGGTGCTCAGTGCTCGGGGTGCTGGGTGCTCAGTGCTCAGTACTCAGGGTGCTGGGTGCTCAGTGCTCAGGGTGCTGTGTGCTCAGAGCTCAGGGTGCTGGGTGCTCAGTGCTCATGGTGCTGGGTACTCAGTGCTCAGGGTGCTGGGTGGTCAGTACTCAGGGTGCTGGGTGCTCAGGGCTCAGGGTGCTGGGTGCTCAGTGCTCGGGGTGCTGGGTGCTCAGTGCTTGGGGTGCTGGGTGCTCAGTGCTCGGGGTGCTCGGTGCTCAGTACTCAGGGTGCTGGGTGCTCAGTGCTCGAGGTGCTCAGTACTCAGACTGCTATATGTTCAGTGCTCAGGGTGCTGGGTGCTCAGTACTCAGGGTGCTCGGTGCTTACTACTCAGGGTGCTGGGTGCTCAGTACTCCGGGTCCTGGGTGCTCAGTGCTCGGGGTGCTCGGTGCTCAGTACTCAGTGCTCAGGGTGCTCAGTGCTCAGTGCTCAGGGTGCTGGGTGCTCAGTACTCAGGGTGCTGGGTCCTCAGTGCTCAGGGTGCTGGGTGCTCAGTACTCGGGTCCTGGGTGCTCAGTGCTCAGGGTGCTGGGTGCTCAGTGCTCGGGGTGCTGGGTGCTCAGGGCTCAGTACTCAGGGTGCTGGGTGCTCAGGGCTCGGGGTGCTGGGTGCTGAGTGCTCAGTACTCAGGGTGCTGTGTGCTCAGGGCTCAGGGTGCTGGGTCCTCAGTGCTCAGGGTGCTGGGGGCTCAGTGCTCGGGGTGCTGGGTGCTCAGTGCTCAGTGCTCAGGGTGCTGGGTGCTCAGTACTCAGGGTGCTGGGTGCTCAGTGCTCGGGGTGCTGGGTGCTGAGTGCTCAGTACTCAGGGTGCTGGGTGCTCAGGGCTCAGGGTGCTGGGTCCTCAGTGCTCAGGGTGCTGGGTGCTCAGTGCTCGGGGTGCTGGGTGCTCAGTGCTCGGGTTGCTGGGTGCTCAGTACTCAGGGTGCTGGGTGCTCAGTACTCGGGGTGCTGGGTGCTCAGTACTCAGGGTGCTGGGTGCTCAGTACTCAGGGTGTTGGGTGCTCAGTACTCGGTTGCTGGGTGCTCAGTGCTCAGGGTGCTGGGTGCTCAGTGCTCGGGGTGCTGGGTGCTCAGTGCTCAGTACTCAGGGTGCTGGGTGCTCAGTGCTCGGGGTGCTGGGTGCTCAGTGCTCAGTACTCAGGGTGCTGGGTACTCAGTGCTCAGGGTGCTGTGTGCTCAGAGCTCAGGGTGCTGGGTGCTCAGTGCTCAGGGTGCTGGGTACTCAGTGCTCAGGGTGCTGGGTGGTCAGTACTCAGGGTGCTGGGTGCTCAGGGCTCAGGGTGCTGGGTGCTCAGTGCTCGGGGTGCTGGGTGCTCAGTGCTCAGTACTCAGGGTGCTGGGTGCTCAGTGCTCGGGGTGCTGGGTGCTCAGTGCTCATTACTCAGGGTGCTGGGTGCTCAGTGCTCAGGGTGCTGTGTGCTCAGAGCTCAGGGTGCTGGGTGCTCAGTGCTCATTGTGCTGGGTACTCAGTGCTCAGGGTGCTGGGTGGTTAGTACTCAGGGTGCTGGGTGCTCAGGGCTCAGGGTGCTGGGTGCTCAGTGCTCGGGGTGCTGGGTGCTCAGTGCTTGGGGTGCTGGGTGCTCAGTGCTCTTGGTGCTCGGTGCTCAGTACTCAGGGTGCTGGGTGCTCAGTGCACGAGGTGCTCAGTACTCAGACTGCTATATGTTCAGTGCTCAGGGTGCTGGGTGCTCAGTACTCAGGGTGCTCGGTGCTTAGTACTCAGGGTGCTGGGTGCTCAGTACTCCGGGTCCTGGGTGCTCAGTGCTCGGGGTGCTCGGTGCTCAGTACTCAGTGCTCAGGGTGCTCAGTGCTCAGTGCTCAGGGTGCTGGGTGTTCAGTACTCAGGGTGCTGGGTGCTCAGTACTCAGGGTGCTGGGTGCTCAGTGCTCAGGGTGCTGGGTGCTCAGTACTCGGGGTGCTCGGTGCTCGGTGCTCAGTGCTCAGGGTGCTGGGTGCTCAGTACTCAGGGTGCTGGGTGGTCAGTACTCAGGGTGCTGGGTGCTCAGTGCTCAGGGTGCTGGGTACTCAGTGCTCATGGTGCTCGGTGCTCAGTACTCGGTGTGCTGGGTGCTCATTCTCGGGGTGCTGTGTGCTCAGTGCTCGGGGTGCTGGGTGCTCAGTACTCAGGGTGCTGGGTGCTCAGTGCTCAGGGTGCTGGGTGCTCAGTACTCAGGGTGCTAGGTGCTCAGTGCTCAGGGTGCTGGGTGCTCAGTACTCAGGGTGCTGGGTGCTCAGTGCTCAGGGTGCTGGGTGCTCAGTACTCAGGGTGCTGGGAGCTCAGTGCTCAGGGTGCTGGGTGCTCAGTGCTTGGGGTGATGGGTGCTCAGTGCTCGGGGTGCTCGGTGCTCAGTACTCAGGGTGCTGGGTGCTCAGTGCTCGAGGTGCTCAGTACTCAGACTGCTATATGTTCAGTGCTCAGGGTGCTGGGTGCTGAGTACTCAGGGTGCCCGGTGCTTACTACTCAGGGTGCTGGGTGCTCAGTACTCCGGGTCCTGGGTGCTCAGTGCTCGGGGTGCTCGGTGCTCAGTACTCAGTGCTCAGGGTGCTCAGTGCTCAGTGCTCAGGGTGCTGGGTGTTCAGTACTCAGGGTGCTGGGTGCTCAGTACTCAGGGTGCTGGGTGCTCAGTGTTCAGGGTGCTGGGTGCTCAGTACTCGGGGTGCTCGGTGCTCGGTGCTCAGTGCTCAGGGTGCTGGGTGCTCAGTACTCATGGTGCTGGGTGCTCAGTACTCAGGGTGCTGGGTGCTCAGTGCTCAGGGTGCTGGGTACTCAGTGCTCAGGGTGCTCGGTGCTCAGTACTCGGTGTGCTGGGTGCTCATTCTCGGGGTGCTGGGTGCTCAGTGCTCGGGGTGCTGGGTGCTCAGTACTCAGGGTGCTGGGTGCTCAGTGCTCAGGGTGCTGGGTGCTCAGTACTCAGGGTACTAGGTGCTCAGTGCTCAGGGTGCTGGGTGCTCAGTACTCAGGGTGCTGGGTGCTCAGTGCTCAGGGTGCTGGGTGCTCAGTACTCAGGGTGCTGGGAGCTCAGTGCTCAGGGTGATCGGTGCTCAGTACTCAGGGTGCACAGTACTCAGGGTGCTGGGTGCTCAGTGCTCGGGGTGCTGGGTGCTCAGTGCTCAGGGTGCTGGGTGTTCAGTACTCAGGGTGCTGGGTGCTCAGTCCTCAGGGTGCTGGGTGCTCAGTGCTCAGGGTGCTCAGTGCTCAGTACTCGGGGTGCTAGGTGCTCAGTGCTCAGGGTGCTCAGTGCTCGGGGTGCTGGGTGCTCAGTGCTCGGGGTGCTGGGTGCTCAGTACTCGGGGTGCTATGTGCTCAGTGCTCAGGGTGCTCAGTGCTCAGTACTCAGTGCTCAGGGTGCTCAGTTCTCAGTGCTCAGGGTGCTGGGTGTTCAGTACTCAGGGTGCTGGGTGCTCAGTACTCAGGGTGCTAGGTGCTCAGTGCTCAGGGTGCTGGGTGCTCAGTGCTCAGGGTGCTCGGTGCTCGGGGCGCTGGGTGCTCAGTCCTCGGGGTGCTCGGAGCTCAGTACTCAGGGTGCTGGGTGCTCAGTGCTCGGGGTTCTCGGTGCTCAGTACTCAGGGTGCTGGGTGCTCAGTGCTCGTTGTGTTCGGTGCTCAGTACTTTGGGTGCTCACTACTCAGGGTGCTGGGTGCTCAGTGCTCAGGGTGCTGGGTGCTCAGTGCTCAGGGTGCTGGGTGCTCAGTGCTCAGGGTGCTGGGTGCTCAGTACTCAGGGTGCTGGGTGCGAAGTGCTCGGGGTGCTGGGTGCTCAGTGCTCAGGGTGCTGGGTGCTCAGTACTCGGGGTGCTGGGTTCTCAGTACTCAGGGTGCTGGGTGCTCAGTACTCTGGGTGCTGGGTTCTCAGTACACAGGTTGCTGGGTGCTCAGTACTCAGGGTGCTGGGTGCTCAGTACTCGGGTGCTGGGTGCTCAGTGCTCAGGGTGCTGGGTGCTCAGTGCTCGGGGTGCTGGGTGCTCAGGGCTCAGTACTCAGGGTGCTGGGTGCTCAGTGCTCGGGGTGCTGGGTGCTGAGTGCTCAGTACTCAGGGTGCTGGGTGCTCAGGGCTCAGGGTGCTGGGTCCTCAGTGCTCAGGGTGCTGGATGCTCAGTGCTCGGGCTGCTGGGTGCTCAGTGCCAAGTGCTCAGGGTGCTGGGTGCTCAGTACTCAGGGTGCTGGGTGCTCAGTGCTCGGGGTGCTGGGTGCTCAGTGCTCGGGTTGCTGGGTGCTCAGTACTCAGGGTGCTGGGTGCTCAGTACTCGGGGTGCTGGGTGCTCAGTACTAAGGGTGCTGGGTGCTCAGTACTCAGGGTGTTGGGTGCTCAGTACACGGGTGCTGGGTGCTCAGTGCTCAGGGTGCTGGGTGCTCAGTGCTCGGGGTGCTGGGTGCTCAGTGCTCAGTACTCAGGGTGCTGGGTGCTCAGTGCTCGGGGTGCTGGGTGCTCAGTGCTCAGTACTCAGGGTGCTGGGTGCTCAGTGCTCAGGGTGCTGTGTGCTCAGAGCTCAGGGTGCTGGGTGCTCAGTGCTCAGGGTGCTGGGTGCTCAGTGCTCAGGGTGCTGGGTGCTCAGTGCTCGGGGTGCTGGGTGCTCAGGGCTCAGTACTCAGGGTGCTGGGTGCTCAGTGCTCGGGGTGCTGGGTGCTGAGTGCTCAGTACTCAGGGTGCTGGGTGCTCAGGGCTCAGGGTGCTGGGTCCTCAGTGCTCAGGGTGCTGGGTGCTCAGTGCTCGGGGTGCTGGGTGCTCAGTGGTCAGTGCTCAGGGTGCTGGGTGCTCCGTACTCAGGGTGCTGGGTGCTCAGTGCTCGGGGTGCTGGGTGCTGAGTGCTCAGTACTCAGGGTGCTGGGTGCTCAGGGCTCAGGGTGCTGGGTCCTCAGTGCTCAGTGTGCTGGGTGCTCAGTGCTCGGGGTGCTGGGTGCTCAGTGCTCAGTGCTCAGGGTGCTCTGTGCTATGTACTCAGGGTGCTGGGTGCTCAGTGCTCGGGGTGCTGGGTGCTCAGTGCTCGGGTTGCTGGGTGCTCAGTACTCAGGGTGCTGGGTGCTCAGTACTCGGGGTGCTGGGTGCTCAGTACTCAGGGTGCTGGGTGCTCAGTACTCAGGGTGTAGGGTGCTCAGTACTCGGGTGCTGGGTGCTCAGTGCTCAGGGTGCTGGGTGCTCAGTGCTCGGGGAGCTGGGTGCTCAGTGCTCAGTACTCAGGGTGCTGGGTGCTCAGTGCTCGGGGTGCTGGGTGCTCAGTGCTCAGTACTCAGGGTGCTGGGTGCTCAGTGCTCAGGGTGCTGTGTGCTCAGAGCTCAGGGTGCTGGGTGCTCAGTGCTCAGGGTGCTGGGTACTCAGTGCTCAGGGTGCTGGGTGGTCAGTACTCAGGGTGCTGGGTGCTCAGGGCTCAGGGTGCTGGGTGCTCAGTGCTCGGGGTGCTGGGTGCTCAGTGCTCAGTACTCAGGGTGCTGGGTGCTCAGTGCTCGGGGTGCTGGGTGCTCAGTGCTCATTACTCAGGGTGCTGGGTGCTCAGTGCTCAGGGTGCTGTGTGCTCAGAGCTCAGGGTGCTGGGTGCTCAGTGCTCATTGTGCTGGGTACTCAGTGCTCAGGGTGCTGGGTGGTCAGTACTCAGGGTGCTGGGTGCTCTGGGCTCAGGGTGCTGGGTGCTCAGTGCTCGGGGTGCTGGGTGCTCAGTGCTTGGGGTGCTGGGTGCTCAGTGCTCTTGGTGCTCGGTGCTCAGTACTCAGGGTGCTGAGTGCTCAGTGCTCGAGGTGCTCAGTACTCAGACTGCTATATGTTCAGTGCTCAGGGTCCTGGGTGCTCAGTGCTCGGGGTGCTCGGTGCTCAGTACTCAGTGCTCAGGGTGCTCAGTGCTCAGTGCTCAGGGTGCTGGGTGTTCAGTACTCAGGGTGCTGGGTGCTCAGTACTCAGGGTGCTGGGTGCTCAGTGCTCAGGGTGCTGGGTGCTCAGTACTCGGGGTGCTCGGTGCTCGGTGCTCAGTGCTCAGGGTGCTGGGTGCTCAGTACTCAGGGTGCTGGGTGGTCAGTACTCAGGGTGCTGGGTGCTCAGTGCTCAGGGTGCTGGGTACTCAGTGCTCAGGGTGCTCGGTGCTCAGTACTCGGTGTGCTGGGTGCTCATTCTCGGGGTGCTGGGTGCTCAGTGCTCGGGGTGCTGGGTGCTCAGTACTCAGGGTGCTGGGTGCTCAGTACTCAGGGTGCTGGGTGCTCAGTACTCAGGGTGCTAGGTGCTCAGTGCTCAGGGTGCTGGGTGCTCAGTACTCAGGGTGCTGGGTGCTCAGTGCTCAGGGTGCTGGGTGCTCAGTACTCAGGGTGCTGGGAGCTCAGTGCTCAGGGTGCTGGGTGCTCAGTGCTTGGGGTGATGGGTGCTCAGTGCTCGGGGTGCTCGGTGCTCAGTACTCAGGGTGCTGGGTGCTCAGTGCTCGAGGTGCTCAGTACTCAGACTGCTATATGTTCAGTGCTCAGGGTGCTGGGTGCTCAGTACTCAGGGTGCCCGGTGCTTACTACTCAGGGTGCTGGGTGCTCAGTACTCCGGGTCCTGGGTGCTCAGTGCTCGGGGTGCTCGGTGCTCAGTACTCAGTGCTCAGGGTGCTCAGTGCTCAGTGCTCAGGGTGCTGGGTGTTCAGTACTCAGGGTGCTGGGTGCTCAGTACTCAGGGTGCTGGGTGCTCAGTGTTCAGGGTGCTGGGTGCTCAGTACTCGGGGTGCTCGGTGCTCGGTGCTCAGTGCTCAGGGTGCTGGGTGCTCAGTACTCATGGTGCTGGGTGCTCAGTACTCAGGGTGCTGGGTGCTCAGTGCTCAGGGTGCTGGGTACTCAGTGCTCAGGGTGCTCGGTGCTCAGTACTCGGTGTGCTGGGTGCTCATTCTCGGGGTGCTGGGTGCTCAGTGCTCGGGGTGCTGGGTGCTCAGTACTCAGGGTGCTGGGTGCTCAGTGCTCAGGGTGCTGGGTGCTCAGTACTCAGGGTACTAGGTGCTCAGTGCTCAGGGTGCTGGGTGCTCAGTACTCAGGGTGCTGGGTGCTCAGTGCTCAGGGTGCTGGGTGCTCAGTACTCAGGGTGCTGGGAGCTCAGTGCTCAGGGTGATCGGTGCTCAGTACTCAGGGTGCACAGTACTCAGGGTGCTGGGTGCTCAGTGCTCGGGGTGCTGGGTGCTCAGTGCTCAGGGTGCTGGGTGCTCAGTACTCAGGGTGCTGGGTGCTCAGTCCTCAGGGTGCTGGGTGCTCAGTGCTCAGGGTGCTCAGTGCTCAGTACTCGGGGTGCTAGGTGCTCAGTGCTCAGGGTGCTCAGTGCTCGGGGTGCTGGGTGCTCAGTGCTCGGGGTGCTGGGTGCTCAGTACTCGGGGTGCTATGTGCTCAGTGCTCAGGGTGCTCAGTGCTCAGTACTCAGTGCTCAGGGTGCTCAGTTCTCAGTGCTCAGGGTGCTGGGTGTTCAGTACTCAGGGTGCTGGGTGCTCAGTACTCAGGGTGCTAGGTGCTCAGTGCTCAGGGTGCTGGGTGCTCAGTGCTCAGGGTGCTCGGTGCTCGGGGCGCTGGGTGCTCAGTCCTCGGGGTGCTCGGAGCTCAGTACTCAGGGTGCTGGGTGCTCAGTGCTCGGGGTTCTCGGTGCTCAGTACTCAGGGTGCTGGGTGCTCAGTGCTCAGGGTGCTGTGTGCTCAGAGCTCAGGGTGCTGGGTGCTCAGTGCTCAGGGTGCTGGGTGCTCAGTGCTCAGGGTGCTGGGTGCTCAGTGCTCGGGGTGCTGGGTGCTCAGGGCTCAGTACTCAGGGTGCTGGGTGCTCAGTGCTCGGGGTGCTGGGTGCTGAGTGCTCAGTACTCAGGGTGCTGGGTGCTCAGGGCTCAGGGTGCTGGGTCCTCAGTGCTCAGGGTGCTGGGTGCTCAGTGCTCGGGGTGCTGGGTGCTCAGTGGTCAGTGCTCAGGGTGCTGGGTGCTCCGTACTCAGGGTGCTGGGTGCTCAGTGCTCGGGGTGCTGGGTGCTGAGTGCTCAGTACTCAGGGTGCTGGGTGCTCAGGGCTCAGGGTGCTGGGTCCTCAGTGCTCAGTGTGCTGGGTGCTCAGTGCTCGGGGTGCTGGGTGCTCAGTGCTCAGTGCTCAGGGTGCTCTGTGCTATGTACTCAGGGTGCTGGGTGCTCAGTGCTCGGGGTGCTGGGTGCTCAGTGCTCGGGTTGCTGGGTGCTCAGTACTCAGGGTGCTGGGTGCTCAGTACTCGGGGTGCTGGGTGCTCAGTACTCAGGGTGCTGGGTGCTCAGTACTCAGGGTGTTGGGTGCTCAGTACTCGGGTGCTGGGTGCTCAGTGCTCAGGGTGCTGGGTGCTCAGTGCTCGGGGAGCTGGGTGCTCAGTGCTCAGTACTCAGGGTGCTGGGTGCTCAGTGCTCGGGGTGCTGGGTGCTCAGTGCTCAGTACTCAGGGTGCTGGGTGCTCAGTGCTCAGGGTGCTGTGTGCTCAGAGCTCAGGGTGCTGGGTGCTCAGTGCTCAGGGTGCTGGGTACTCAGTGCTCAGGGTGCTGGGTGGTCAGTACTCAGGGTGCTGGGTGCTCAGGGCTCAGGGTGCTGGGTGCTCAGTGCTCGGGGTGCTGGGTGCTCAGTGCTCAGTACTCAGGGTGCTGGGTGCTCAGTGCTCGCGGTGCTGGGTGCTCAGTGCTCAGTACTCAGGGTGCTGGGTGCTCAGTGCTCAGGGTGCTGTGTGCTCAGAGCTCAGGGTGCTGGGTGCTCAGTGCTCATTGTGCTGGGTACTCAGTGCTCAGGGTGCTGGGTGGTCAGTACTCAGGGTGCTGGGTGCTCTGGGCTCAGGGTGCTGGGTGCTCAGTGCTCGGGGTGCTGGGTGCTCAGTGCTTGGGGTGCTGGGTGCTCAGTGCTCTTGGTGCTCGGTGCTCAGTACTCAGGGTGCTGAGTGCTCAGTGCTCGAGGTGCTCAGTACACAGACTGCTATATGTTCAGTGCTCAGGGTCCTGGGTGCTCAGTGCTCGGGGTGCTCGGTGCTCAGTACTCAGTGCTCAGGGTGCTCAGTGCTCAGTGCTCAGGGTGCTGGGTGTTCAGTACTCAGGGTGCTGGGTGCTCAGTACTCAGGGTGCTGGGTGCTCAGTGCTCAGGGTGCTGGGTGCTCAGTACTCGGGGTGCTCGGTGCTCGGTGCTCAGTGCTCAGGGTGCTGGGTGCTCAGTACTCAGGGTGCTGGGTGGTCAGTACTCAGGGTGCTGGGTGCTCAGTGCTCAGGGTGCTGGGTACTCAGTGCTCAGGGTGCTCGGTGCTCAGTACTCGGTGTGCTGGGTGCTCATTCTCGGGGAGCTGGGTGCTCAGTGCTCGGGGTGCTGGGTGCTCAGTACTCAGGGTGCTGGGTGCTCAGTGCTCAGGGTGCTGGGTGCTCAGTACTCAGGGTGCTAGGTGCTCAGTGCTCAGGGTGCTGGGTGCTCAGTACTCAGGGTGCTGGGTGCTCAGTGCTCAGGGTGCTGGGTGCTCAGTACTCAGGGTGCTGGGAGCTCAGTGCTCAGGGTGCTGGGTGCTCAGTGCTTGGGGTGATGGGTGCTCAGTGCTCGGGGTGCTCGGTGCTCAGTACTCAGGGTGCTGGGTGCTCAGTGCTCGAGGTGCTCAGTACTCAGACTGCTATATGTTCAGTGCTCAGGGTGCTGGGTGCTCAGTACTCAGGGTGCTCAGTACTCAGGGTGCTGGGTGCTCAGTGCTCGGGGTGCTGGGTGCACAGTACTCAGGGTGCTGGGTGCTCAGTGCTCGGGGTGCTGGGTGCTCAGTGCTCAGGGTGATCGGTGCTCAGTACTCAGGGTGCTGGGTGCTCAGTGCTCAGGGTGCTGGGTGCTCAGTCCTCAGGGTGCTCACTGCTCAGGGTGCTGGGTGCTCAGTGCTCGGGGTGCTGGATGCACAGTGCTCCGGGTGCTGGGTGCTCAGTGCTCAGTGCTCAGGGTGCTGGGTGCTCAGTACTCAGGGTGCTAGGTGCTCAGTACTCAGGGTGCTGGGTGCTCAGTGCTCAGGGTGCTGGGTGCTCAGTACTCAGGGTGCTGGGTGATCAGTGCTCGGGGTGCTGGGTGCTCAGTGCTCAGGGTGCTGGGTGCTCAGTGCTCAGGGAGCTGGGTGCTCAGTACTCAGTGTGCTGGGTGCTCAGTGCTCGGGGTGCTCGGTGCTCAGTACTCAAGGTGCTGGGTGCTCAGTGCTCAGGGTGCTGGGTGCTCAGTGATCAGGGTGCTGGGTGCTCAGTACTCAGGGTGATCGGTGCTCAGTACTCAGGGTTCTCAGTGCTCAGTACTCAGGGTGCTGGGTACTCAGTGCTTAGGGCGCTGGGTGCTCACTACTCAGGGTGCTCAGTGCTCAGTACTCAGGGTGCTTGGTGCTCAGTACTCAGGGTGCTCGGTGCTCAGTACTCAAGGTGCTGGGTGCTCAGTGCTCAGGGTGCTGGGTGCTCAGTGATCAGGGTGCTGGGTGCTCAGTACTCAGGGTGATCGGTGCTCAGTACTCAGGGTTCTCAGTGCTCAGTACTCAGGGTGCTGGGTACTCAGTGCTTAGGGCGCTGGGTGCTCACTACTCAGGGTGCTCAGTGCTCAGTACTCAGGGTGCTTGGTGCTCAGTACTCAGGGTGCTCAGTGCTCAGTACTCGGGGTGCTGGGTGCTCAGTGCTCAGGGTGCTCAGTGCTCTGGGTGCTGGGTGCTCAGTGCTCGGGGCGCTGGGTGCTCAGTGCTCGGGGAGCTGGGTGCTCAGTACTCGGGGTGCTGTGTGCTCAGTGCTCAGGGTGCTCAGTGCTCAGTACTCAGTGCTCAGGGTGCTCAGTGCTCAGTGCTCAGGGTGCTGGGTGTTCAGTACTCAGGGTGCTGGGTGCTCAGTACTCAGGGTCCTAGGTGCTCAGTGCTCAGGGTGCTGGGTGCTCAGTGCTCGGGGCGCTGGGTGCTCAGTGCTCGGGGTGCTCGGAGCTCAGTACTCAGGGTGCTGGGTGCTCAGTGCTCAGGGTGATCGGTGCTCAGTACTCAGGGTGCTGGGTGCTCAGTGCTCGGGGTGCTCGGTGCTCAGTACGTTGGGTGCTCACTACTCAGGGTGCTGGGTGCTCAGTGCTCAGGGTGCTGGGTGCTCAGTGCTCAGGGTGCTGGGTGCTCAGAGCTCAGGGTGCTGGGTGCTCACTACTTGGGGTGCAGGGTGCTCAGTACTCAGGGTGCTGGGTGCTCAGTACTCAGGGTGCTGGGTGCTCAGTACTCGGGTGCTGGGTGGTCAGTGCTCAGGGTGCTGGGTGCTCAGTGCTCAGGGTGCTGGGTGCTCAGTTCTCAGGGTGCTGGGTGATCAGTACTCGGGGTGCTGGGTGCTCAGTACTCAGGGTGCTGGGTGCTCAGTACTCAGGGTGCTGGGTGCTCAGTACTCGGGTGCTGGGTGCTCAGTGCTCAGGGTGATGTGTGCTCAGTGCTCGGGGTGCTGGGTGCTCAGTGCTCAGTACTCAGGGTGCTGGGTGCTCAGTGCTCGGGGTGCTGGGTGCTCAGTGCTCAGTACTCAGGGTGCTGGGTGCTCAGTGCTCAGGGTGCTGGGTGCTCAGTGCTCAGGGTGCTAGGTGCTCGGAGCTCGGGGTGCTGGGTGCTTAGTGCTCGGGGTGCCGGTGCTCAGTACTCGGGGTGCTCAGTGCTCAGTACTCTGGGTGCTGGGTGCTCAGTGCTCAGGGTGCTGGGTGCTCAGTACTCAGTTTTGCTGGGTGCTCGGTGCTCAGTACGCTGGGTGCTCAGTGCTCAGGGTGCTGGGTGCTCAGTACTCAGGGTGCTGGGTGCTCAGTGCTCGGGGTGCTGGGTGCTCAGTGCTCAGTACTCAGGGTGCTGGGTGCTCAGTTCTCAGGGTGCTGGGTGCTCAGTACTCTGGGTGCTGGGTGCTCGGTGCTCAGTATGCTGGGTGCTCAGTGCTCAGGGTGCTGGGTGCTCAGTGCTCAGGGTGCTGGGTGCTCAGTACTCAGGGTGCTAGGTGCTCAGTGCTCAGGGTGCTGGGTGCACAGTACTCAGGGTGCTGGGTGCTCAGTGCTCAGGGTGCTGGGTGCTCAGTACTCAGGGTGCTGGGAGCTCAGTGCTCAGGGTGATCGGTGCTCAGTACTCAGGGTGCTCAGTACTCAGGGTGCTGGGTGCTCAGTGCTCAGGGTGCTGGGTGCACAGTACTCAGGGTGCTGGGTGCTCAGTGCTCGGGGTGCTGGGTGCTCAGTGCTCAGGGTGATCGGTGCTCAGTACTCAGGGTGCTGGGTGCTCAGTGCTCAGGGTGCTGGGTGCTCAGTCCTCAGGGTGCTCACTGCTCAGGGTGCTGGGTGCTCAGTGCTCGGGGTGCTGGATGCACAGTGCTCCGGGTGCTGGGTGCTCAGTGCTCAGTGCTCAGGGTGCTGGGTGCTCAGTGCTCAGTGCTCAGGGTGCTGGTTGCTCAGTACTCAGGGTGCTAGGTGCTCAGTGCTCAGTACTCAGGTTGCTGGGTGCTCAGTGCTCAGGGTGCTGGGTGCTCAGTACTCAGGGTGCTGGGTGCTCGGTGCTCAGTACGCTGGGTGCTCAGTGCTCAGGGTGCTGGGTGCTCAGTGCTCAGTACTCAGGGTGCTGGGTGCTCAGTGCTCGGGGTGCTCGGTGCTCAGTACGTTGGGTGCTCACTACTCAGCGTGCTGGGTGCTCAGTGCTCAGGGTGCTGGGTGCTCAGTGCTCAGGGTGCTGGGTGCTCAGAGCTCAGGGTGCTGGGTGCTCACTACTCGGGGTGCTGGGTGCTCAGTACTCAGGGTGCTGGGTGCTCAGTTCTCAGGGTGCTGGGTGCTCAGTACTCGGGTGCTGGGTGCTCAGTGCTCAGGGTGCTGGGTGCTCAGTGCTCAGGGTGCTGGGTGCTCAGTACTCGGGGTGCTGGGTGTTCAGTACTCAGGGTGCTGGGTGCTCAGTACTCAGGGTGCTGGGTGCTCAGTACTCGGGTGCTGGGTGCTCACTGCTCAGGGTGATGGGTGCTCAGTGCTCGGGGTGCTGGGTTCTCAGTGCTCAGTACTCAGGGTGCTGGGTGCTCAGTGCTCGGGGTGCTGGGTGCTCAGTGCTCAGTACTCAGGGTGCTGGGTGCTCAGTGCTCAGGGTGCTGGGTGCTCATTGCTATGGGTGCTAGGTGCTCGGTGCTCGGGGTGCTGGGTGCTTAGTGCTCGGGGTGCCGGTGCTCAGTACTCGGGGTGCTCAGTGCTCAGTACTCTGGGTGCTGGGTGCTCAGTGCTCAGGGTGCTGGGTGCTCAGTACTCAGGGTGCTGGGTGCTCGGTGCTCAGTACGCTGGGTGCTCAGTGCTCAGGGTGCTGGGTGCTCAGTACTCAGGGTGCTGGGTGCTCGGTGCTCAGTACGCTGGGTGCTCAGTACTCAGGGTGCTGGGTGCTCAGTACTCAGGGTGCTGGGTGCTCAGTGCTCGGGGTGCTGGGTGCTCAGTGCTCAGTACTCAGGGTGCTGGGTGCTCAGTGCTCAGGGTGCTGGGTGCTCAGTACGCTGGGTGCTGGGTGCTCGGTGCTCAGTATGCTGGGTGCTCAGTGCTCAGGGTGCTGGGTGCTCAGTACTCAGGGTGCTGGGTGCTCGGTGCTCAGTAAGCTGGGTGCTCAGTACTCCAGGTGCTGGGTGCTCAGTTCTCGGGGTGCACGGTGCTCAGTGCTCAAGGTGCTGGGTGCTCAGTACTCAGGGTGCTCAGTGCTCAGTGCTCGGGGAGCTGGGTGCTCAGTGCTCGGGGCGCTGGGTGCTCAGTGGTCGGGGTGCTGGGTGCTCAGTACTCGGGGTGCTGGGTGCTCAGTGCTCAGGGTGCTCAGTGCTCAGTACTCAGTGCTCAGGGTGCTCAGTGCTCAGGGTGCTGGGTGTTCAGTACTCAGGGTGCTGGGTGCTCAGTACTCAGGGTGCTAGGTGCTCAGTGCTCAGGGTGCTGGGTGCTCAGTGCTCGGGGCCCTGGGTGCTCAGTGCTCGGGGTGCTCGGAGCTCAGTACTCAGGGTGCTGGTTGCTCAGTGCTCGGGGTGATCGGTGCTCAGTACTCAGGGTGCTGGGTGCTCAGTGCTCGGGGTGCTCGGTGCTCAGTACGTTGGGTGCTCACTACTCAGGGTGCTGGGTGCTCAGTGCTCAGGGTGCTGGGTGCTCAGTGCTAAGGGTGCTGGGTGCTCAGTGCTCAGGGTGCTGGGTGCTCAGTACTCGGGGTGCTGGGTGCTCAGTACTCAGGGTGCTTTGTGCTCAGTACTCAGGGTGCTGGGTGCTCAGTGCTCGGGGTGCTCGGTGCTCAGTACGTTGTGTGCTCACTACTCAGGGTGCTGGGTGCTCAGTGCTCAGGGTGCTGGGTGCTCAGTGCTCAGGGTGCTGGGTGCTCAGTGCTCAGGGTGCTGGGTGCTCAGTACTCAGGGTGCTCAGTGCTCAGTATTCGGGGTGCTTGGTGCTCAGTACTCAGGGTGCTAAGTGCTCAGTACTCGGGGTGCTGGGTGCTCAGTGCTCAGGGTGCTCAGTGCTCAGTGCTCGGGGTGCTGGGTGCTCAGTGCTCGGGGCGCTGGGTGCTCACTGGTCGGGGTGCTGGGTGCACAGTACTCGGGGTGCTGGGTGCTCAGTGCTCAGGGTGCTCAGTGCTCAGTACTCAGTGCTCAGGGGGCTCAGTGCTCAGGGTGCTGGGTGTTCAGTACTCAGGGTGCTGGGTGCTCAGTACTCAGGGTGCTAGGTGCTCAGTGCTCAGGGTGCTGGTTGCTCAGTGCTCGGGGCCCTGGGTGCTCAGTGCTCGGGGTGCTCGGAGCTCAGTACTCAGGGTGCTGGGTGCTCAGTGCTCGGGGTGATCGGTGCTCAGTACTCAGGGTGCTGGTTGCTCAGTGCTCGGGGTGCTCGGTGCTCAGTACGTTGGGTGCTCACTACTCAGGGTGCTGGGTGCTCAGTGCTCAGGGTGCTGGGTGCTCAGTGCTCAGGGTGCTGGGTGCTCAGTGCTCAGGGTGCTGGGTGCTCAGTATTCGGGGTGCTGGGTGCTCAGAACTCAGGGTGCTTTGTGCTCAGTACTCAGGGTGCTGGGTGCTCAGTACTCGGGTGCAGGGTGCTCAGTGCTCAGGGTGCTGTGTGCTCAGTGCTCAGGGTGCTGGGTGCTCAGTTCTCAGGGTGCTGGGTGCTCAGTACTCGGGGTGCTGGGTGCTCAGTACTCAGGGTGCTGGGTGCACAGTACTCAGGGTGCTGGGTGCTCAGTACTCAGGTGCTGGGTGCTCAGTGCTCAGGGTGCTGGGTGCTCAGTGCTCGGGGTGCTGGGTGCTCAGTGCTCAGTACTCAGGGTGCTGGGTGCTCAGTGCTCGGGGTGCTGGGTGCTCAGTGCTCAGTACTCAGGGTGCTGGGTGCTCAGTGCTCAGGGTGCTGGGTGCTCAGTGCTCAGGGTGCTAGGTGCTCGGTGATCGGGGTGCTGTTTGCTTAGTGCTCGGGGTGCCGGTGCTCAGTACTCGGGGTGCTCAGTGCTCAGTACTCAGGGCGCTGGGTGCTCAGTGCTCAGGGTGCTGGGTGCTCAGTTCTCAGGGTGCTGGGTGCTCGGTGCTCAGTACGCTGGGTGCTCAGTGCTCAGGGTGCTGGGTGCTCAGTACTCAGGGTGCTGGGTGCTCGGTGCTCAGTACGCTGGGTGCTCAGTACTCAGGGTGCTGGGTGCTCAGTACTCAGGGTGCTGGGTGCTCAGTGCTCGGGGTGCTGGGTGCTCAGTGCTCAGTACTCAGGGTGCTGGGTGCTCAGTGCTCAGGGTGCTGGGTGCTCAGTACGCTGGGTGCTGGGTGCTCGGTGCTCAGTATGCTGGGTGCTCAGTGCTCAGGGTGCTGGGTGCTCAGTACTCAGGGTGCTGGGTGCTCGGTGCTCAGTAAGCTGGGTGCTCAGTACTCCAGGTGCTGGGTGCTCAGTTCTCGGGGTGCACGGTGCTCAGTGCTCAAGGTGCTGGGTGCTCAGTACTCAGGGTGCTCAGTGCTCAGTGCTCGGGGAGCTGGGTGCTCAGTGCTCGGGGCGCTGGGTGCTCAGTGGTCGGGGTGCTGGGTGCTCAGTACTCGGGGTGCTGGGTGCTCAGTGCTCAGGGTGCTCAGTGCTCAGTACTCAGTGCTCAGGGTGCTCAGTGCTCAGGGTGCTGGGTGTTCAGTACTCAGGGTGCTGGGTGCTCAGTACTCAGGGTGCTAGGTGCTCAGTGCTCAGGGTGCTGGGTGCTCAGTGCTCGGGGCCCTGGGTGCTCAGTGCTCGGGGTGCTCGGAGCTCAGTACTCAGGGTGCTGGTTGCTCAGTGCTCGGGGTGATCGGTGCTCAGTACTCAGGGTGCTGGGTGCTCAGTGCTCGGGGTGCTCGGTGCTCAGTACGTTGGGTGCTCACTACTCAGGGTGCTGGGTGCTCAGTGCTCAGGGTGCTGGGTGCTCAGTGCTAAGGGTGCTGGGTGCTCAGTGCTCAGGGTGCTGGGTGCTCAGTACTCGGGGTGCTGGGTGCTCAGTACTCAGGGTGCTTTGTGCTCAGTACTCAGGGTGCTGGGTGCTCAGTGCTCGGGGTGCTCGGTGCTCAGTACGTTGTGTGCTCACTACTCAGGGTGCTGGGTGCTCAGTGCTCAGGGTGCTGGGTGCTCAGTGCTCAGGGTGCTGGGTGCTCAGTGCTCAGGGTGCTGGGTGCTCAGTACTCAGGGTGCTCAGTGCTCAGTATTCGGGGTGCTTGGTGCTCAGTACTCAGGGTGCTAAGTGCTCAGTACTCGGGGTGCTGGGTGCTCAGTGCTCAGGGTGCTCAGTGCTCAGTGCTCGGGGTGCTGGGTGCTCAGTGCTCGGGGCGCTGGGTGCTCACTGGTCGGGGTGCTGGGTGCACAGTACTCGGGGTGCTGGGTGCTCAGTGCTCAGGGTGCTCAGTGCTCAGTACTCAGTGCTCAGGGGGCTCAGTGCTCAGGGTGCTGGGTGTTCAGTACTCAGGGTGCTGGGTGCTCAGTACTCAGGGTGCTAGGTGCTCAGTGCTCAGGGTGCTGGTTGCTCAGTGCTCGGGGCCCTGGGTGCTCAGTGCTCGGGGTGCTCGGAGCTCAGTACTCAGGGTGCTGGGTGCTCAGTGCTCGGGGTGATCGGTGCTCAGTACTCAGGGTGCTGGTTGCTCAGTGCTCGGGGTGCTCGGTGCTCAGTACGTTGGGTGCTCACTACTCAGGGTGCTGGGTGCTCAGTGCTCAGGGTGCTGGGTGCTCAGTGCTCAGGGTGCTGGGTGCTCAGTGCTCAGGGTGCTGGGTGCTCAGTATTCGGGGTGCTGGGTGCTCAGAACTCAGGGTGCTTTGTGCTCAGTACTCAGGGTGCTGGGTGCTCAGTACTCGGGTGCAGGGTGCTCAGTGCTCAGGGTGCTGTGTGCTCAGTGCTCAGGGTGCTGGGTGCTCAGTTCTCAGGGTGCTGGGTGCTCAGTACTCGGGGTGCTGGGTGCTCAGTACTCAGGGTGCTGGGTGCACAGTACTCAGGGTGCTGGGTGCTCAGTACTCAGGTGCTGGGTGCTCAGTGCTCAGGGTGCTGGGTGCTCAGTGCTCGGGGTGCTGGGTGCTCAGTGCTCAGTACTCAGGGTGCTGGGTGCTCAGTGCTCGGGGTGCTGGGTGCTCAGTGCTCAGTACTCAGGGTGCTGGGTGCTCAGTGCTCAGGGTGCTGGGTGCTCAGTGCTCAGGGTGCTAGGTGCTCGGTGATCGGGGTGCTGTTTGCTTAGTGCTCGGGGTGCCGGTGCTCAGTACTCGGGGTGCTCAGTGCTCAGTACTCAGGGCGCTGGGTGCTCAGTGCTCAGGGTGCTGGGTGCTCAGTTCTCAGGGTGCTGGGTGCTCGGTGCTCAGTACGCTGGGTGCTCAGTGCTCAGGGTGCTGGGTGCTCAGTACTCAGGGTGCTGGGTGCTCAGTGCTCGGGGTGCTGGGTGCTCAGTGCTCAGTACTCAGGGTGCTGGGTGCTCAGTGCTCAGGGTGCGGGGGGCTCAGTACTCAGGGTGCTGGGTGCTCGGTGCTCAGTACGCTGGGTGCTCAGTGCTCAGGGTGCTGGGTGCTCAGTACTCAGGGTGCTGGGTGCTCGGTGTTCAGTACGCTGGGTGCTCAGTACTCCAGGTGCTGGGTGCTCAGTGCTCGGGGTGCTCGGTGCTCAGTGCTCAAGGTGCTGGGTGCTCAGTACTCAGGGTGCTCATTGCTCAGGGTGCTGGGTGCTCAGTACTCAGGGTGCTGGGTGCTCAGTGCTCAGGGTGCTCGGTGCTCGGGGCGCTGGGTGCTCGGGGTGCTCGGAGCTCAGTACTCAGGGTGCTGGGTGCTCAGTGCTCGGGGTGCTCGGTGCTCAGTACTCAGGGTGCTGGGTGCTCAGTGCTCGGGGTGCTCGGTGCTCAGTACGTTGGGTGCTCACTACTCAGGGTGCTGGGTGCTCAGTGCTCAGGGTGCTGGGTGCTCAGTGCTCAGGGTGCTGGGTGCTCAGTGCTCAGGGTGCTGGGTGCTCAGTGCTCGGGGTGCTGGGTGCTCAGTGCTCAGGGTGCTCGGATGCTCAGTACTCAGGTTGCTGGATGCTCAGTACTCGGGGTGCTGGGTGCTCAGTACTCAGGGTGCTGGGTGCTCAGTACTCAGGGTGCTGGGTGCTTAGTACTCAGGTGCTGCGTGCTCAGTGCTCAGGGTGCTGGGTGCTCAGTGCTCGGGGTGCTGGGTGCTCAGTGCTCAGTACTCAGGGTGCTGGGTGCTCAGTGCTCGCGGTGCTGGGTGCTCAGTGCTCAGTACTCAGGGTGCTGGGTGCTCAGTGCTCAGGGTGCTGGGTGCTCAGTGCTCAGGGTGCTGGGTGCTCAGTGATTAGGGTGCTGGGTACTCAGTGCTCAGGGTGCTGGGTGCTCAGTACTAAGGGTGCTGGGTGCTCAGTACTCAGGGTGCTGGGTGCTCATTGCTCGGGGTGCTGGGTGCTCAGTGCTCGGGGTGCTGGGTGGTCAGTGCTCACGGTGCTCGGTGCTCAGTACTCAGGGTGCTGGGTGCTCAGTGCTCGAGGTGCTCAGTACTCAGGGTGCTGTATGTTCAGTGCTCAGGGTGCTGGGTGCTCAGTACTCAGGGTGCTTGGTGCTTAGTACACAGGGTGCTGGGTGCTCAGTAATCCGGGTGCTGGGTGCTCAGTGCTCGGGGTGCTCGGTGCTCAGTACTCAGTGCTCAGGGTGCTCAGTGCTCAGTGCTCAGGGTGCTGGGTGCTCGGTGCTCAGTACGCTGGGTGCTCAGTGCTCAGGGTGCTGGGTGCTCAGTACTCAGGGTGCTGGGTGCTCGGTGCTCAGTACGCTGGGTGCTCAGTACTCCGGGTGCTGGGTGCTCAGTGCTCGGGGTGCTCGGTGCTCAGTGCTCAAGGTACTGGGTGCTCAGTACTCAGGGTGCTCATTGCTTAGGGTGCTGGGTGCTCAGTAATCAGGGTGCTGGGTGCTCAGTGCTCAGGGTGCTCGGTGGTCGGGGCGCTGGGTGCTCGGGGTGCTCGTAGCTCAGTACTCAGGGTGCTGGGCGCTCAGTGCTCGGGGTGCTCGGTGCTCAGTACTCAGGGTGCTGGGTGCTCAGTGCTCGGGGTGCTCGGTGGTCAGTACGTTGGGTGCTCACTACTCAGGGTGCTGGGTGCTCAGTGCTCAGGGTGCTGGGTGCTCAGTGCTCAGGGTGCTGGGTGCTCAGTGCTCAGGGTGCTGGGTGCTCAGTGCTCGGGGTGCTGGGTACTCAGTGATCAGTACTCAGAGTGCTGGGTGCTCAGTGCTCGGGGTGCTGGGTGCTCAGTGCTCAGTACTCAGGGTGCTCGGTGCTCATTACTCAGGGTGCTGGGTGCTCAGTGCTCGAGGTGCTCAGTACTCAGGGTGCTGTATGTTCAGTGCTCAGGTTGCTGGGTGCTCAGTACTCAGGGTGCTTGGTGCTTAGTACTCAGGGTGCTGGGTGCTCAGTACTCCGGGTGCTGGGTGCTCAGTGCTCGGGGTGCTCGGTGCTCAGTACTCAGTGCTCAGGGTGCTCAGTGCTCAGTGCTCAGGGTGCTGGGTGCTCGGTGCGCAGTACGCTGGGTGCTCAGTGCTCAGGGTGCTGGGTGCTCAGTACTCAGGGTGCTGGGTGCTCGGTGCTCAGTACGCTGGGTGCTCAGTACTCCGGGTGCTGGGTGCTCAGTGCTCGGGGTGCTCCGTGCTCAGTGCTCAAGGTGCTGGGTGCTCAGTACTCAGGGTGCTCATTGCTCAGGGTGCTGGGTGCTCAGTACTCAGGGTGCTGGGTGCTCAGTGCTCAGGGTGCTCGGTGGTCGGGGCGCTGGGTGCTCGGGGTGCTCGGAGCTCAGTACTCAGGGTGCTGGGCGCTCAGTGCTCGGGGTGCTCGGTGCTCAGTACTCAGGGTGCTGGGTGCTCAGTGCTTGGGGTGCTCGGTGCTCAGTACGTTGGGTGCTCACTACTCAGGGTGCTGGGTGCTCAGTGCTCAGGGTGCTGGGTGCTCAGTGCTCAGGGTGCTGGGTGCTCAGTGCTCAGGGTGCTGGGTGCTCAGTACTCAGGGTGCTCAGTGCTCAGTACTCGGGGTGCTGGGTGCTCAGTGCTCAGGGTGCTGGTAGCTCAGTGCTCAGGGTGCTAGGTGCTCGGTGCTCGGGGTGCTGCGTGCTTAGTGCTCGGGGTGCCGGTGCTCAGTACTCGGGGTGCTCAGTGCTCAGTACTCTGGGCGCTGGGTGCTCAGTGCTCAGGGTGCTGGGTGCTCGGTGCTCAGTACGCTGGGTGCTCAGTGCTCAGGGTGCTGTGTGCTCAGTACTCAGGGTGCTGGGTGCTCAGTGCTCGGGGTGCTGGGTGCTCAGTGCTCAGTACTCAGGGTGCTGGGTGCTCAGTGCTCAGGGTGCTGGGTGCTCAGTACACAGGGTGCTGGGTGCTCGGTGCTCCGTACGCTGGGTGCTCAGTGCTCAGGGTGCTGGGTGCTCAGTACTCAGGGTGCTGGGTGCTCGGTGCTCAGTATGCTGGGTGCTCAGTACTCCGGGTGCTGGGTGCTCAGTGCTCGGGGTGCTCGGTGCTCAGTGCTCAAGGTGCTGGGTGCTCAGTACTCAGGGTGCTCATTGCTCAGGGTGCTGGGTGCTCAGTACTCAGGGTGCTGGGTGCTCAGTGCTCAGGGTGCTCGGTGCTCGGGGCGCTGGGTGCTCGGGGTGCTCGGAGCTCAGTACTCAGCGTGCTGGGTGCTCAGTGCTCGGGGTGCTCGGTGCTCAGTACTCAGAGTGCTGGGTGCTCAGTGCTCGGGGTGCTCGGTGCTCAGTACGTTGGGTGCTCACTACTCAGGGTGCTGGGTGCTCAGTGCTCAGGGTGCTGGGTGCTCAGTACTCAGGGTGCTGGGTGCTCAGTGCTCAGGGTGCTGAGTACTCAGTGCTCAGGGTGCTCGGTGCTCAGGACTCGGGGTGCTGGGTGCTCATTCTCGGGATGCTGGGTGCTCAGTGCGCGGGGTGCTGGGTGCTCAGTACTCAGGGTGCTGGGTGCTCAGTGCTCAGGGTGCTGGGTGCTCAGTGCTCAGGGTGCTGGGTGCTCAGTAATCAGGGTGCTGGGTGCTCAGTGCTCAGGGTGCTGGGTGCTCAGTGCTCGGGTTGCTGGGTGCTCAGTACGCAGGGTGCTGGGTGCTCAGTACTCGGGGTGCTGGGTTCTCAGTACTCAGGGTGCTGGGTGCTCAGTACTCAGGGTGTTGGGTGCTCAGTACTCGGGTGCTGGGTGCTCAGTGCTCAGGGTGCTGGGTGCTCAGTGCTCGGGGTGCTGGGTGCTCAGTGCTCAGTACTCAGGGTGCTGGGTGCTCAGTGCTCGGGGTGCTGGGTGCTCAGTGCTCAGTACTCAGGGTGCTGGGTGCTCAGTGCTCAGGGTGCTGGGTACTCAGTGCTCAGGGTGCTGGGTGCTCAGTGCTCAGGGTGCTGGCAGCTCAGGGCTCAGGGTGCTGGGTGCTCAGTACTCAGGGTGCTGGGTGCTCAGGGCTCAGGGTGCTGGGTGCTCAGTGCTCGGGGTGCTGGGTGCTCAGTGCTTGGGGTGCTGGGTGCTCAGTGCTCGGGGTGCTCGGTGCTCAGTACTCAGGGTGCTGGGTGCTCAGTGCTCGAGGTGCTCAGTACTCAGACTGCTGTATGTTCAGTGCTCAGGGTGCCGGGTGCTCAGTAATCAGGGTGCTCGGTGCTTAGTACTCAGGGTGCTGGGTGCTCAGTTCTCCGGGTCCTGGGTGCTCAGTGCTCGGGGTGCTCGGTGCTCAGTACTCAGTGCTCAGGGTGCTCAGTGCTCAGTGCTCAGGGTGCTGGGTGTTCATTACTCAGGGTGATGGGTGCTCAGTACTCAGGGTGCTGGGTGCTCAGTGCTCAGGGTGCTGGGTGCTCAGTGCTCAGGGTGCTGGGTACTCAGTGCTCAGGGTGCTCGGTGCTCAGTACTCGGGGTGCTGGGTGCTCTTTCTCGGGGTGCTGGGTGCTCAGTGCTCGGGGTGCTGGGTGCTCAGTACTCAGGGTGCTGGGTGCTCAGTGCTCAGGGTGCTGGGTGCTCAGTACTCAGGGTGCTAGGTGCTCAGTGCTCAGGGTGCTGGGTGCTCAGTACTCAGGGTGCTGGGTGCTCAGTGCTCAGGGTGCTGGGTGCTCAGTACTCAGGGTGCTGGGAGCTCAGTGCTCAGGGTGATCGGTGCTCAGTACTCAGGGTGCTCAGTACTCAGGGTGCTGGGTGCTCAGTGCTCGGGGTGCTGGGTGCACAGTACTCAGGGTGCTGGGTGCTCAGTGCTCGGGGTGCTGGGTGCTCAGTGCTCAGGGTGATCGGTGCTCAGTACTCAGGGTGCTGGGTGCTCAGTGCTCGGGGTGCTGGGTGCTCAGTGCTCAGTACTCAGGGTGCTGGGTGCTCAGTGCTCGGGGTGCTGGGTGCTCAGTGCTCAGTACTCAGGGTGCTGGGTGCTCAGTGCTCAGGGTGCTGGGTGCTCAGTGCTCAGGGTGCTAGGTGCTCGGTGCTCGGGGTGCTGGGTGCTTAGTGCTCGGGGTGCCGGTGCTCAGTACTCGGGGTGCTCAGTGCTCAGTACTCTGGGTGCTGGGTGCTCAGTGCTCAGGGTGCTGGGTGCTCAGTACTCAGTTGTGCTGGGTGCTCGGTGCTCAGTACGCTGGGTGCTCAGTGCTCAGTGTGCTGGGTGCTCAGTACTCAGGGTGCTGGGTGCTCAGTGCTCGGGGTGCTGGGTGCTCAGTGCTCAGTACTCAGGGTGCTGGGTGCTCAGTGCTCAGGGTGCTGGGTGCTCAGTACTCTGGGTGCTGGGTGCTCGGTGCTCAGTATGCTGGGTGCTCAGTGCTCAGGGTGCTGGGTGCTCAGTACTCAGGGTGCTGGGTGCTCAGTGCTCGGGGTGCTGGGTGCTCAGTGATCAGTACTCAGGGTGCTGGGTGCTCAGTGCTCAGGTTGATGGGTGTTCAGTGCTAGGGTTGCTGGGTGGTCAGTGCTCGGGGTGCTGGGTGCTCAGTGCTCAGTACTCAGGGTGCTCGGTGCTCAGTACTCAGGGTGCTGGGTGCTCAGTGCTCGAGGTGCTCAGTACTCAGGGTGCTGTATGTTCAGTGCTCAGGTTGCTGGGTGCTCAGTACTCAGGGTGCTTGGTGCTTAGTACTCAGGGTGCTGGGTGCTCAGTACTCCGGGTGCTATGTGCTCAGTGCTCAGGGTGCTCGGTGCTCAGTACTCAGTGCTCAGGGTGCTCAGTGCTCAGTGCTCAGGGTGCTGGGTAATCGGTGCTCAGTACGCTGGGTGCTCAGTGCTCAGGGTGCTGGGTGCTCAGTACTCAGGGTGCTGGGTGCTCGGTGCTCAGTACGCTGGGTGCTCAGTACTCCGGGTGCTGGGTGCTCAGTGCTCGGGGTGCTCGGTGCTCAGTGCACAAGGTGCTGGGTGCTCAGTACTCAGGGTGCTCATTGCTCAGGGTGCTGGGTGCTCAGTACTCAGGGTGCTGGGTGCTCAGTGCTCAGGGTGCTCGGTGGTCGGTGCGCTGGGTGCTCGGGGTGCTCGGAGCTCAGTACTCAGGGTGCTGGGCGCTCAGTGCTCGGGGTGCTCGGTGCTCAGTACTCAGGGTGCTGGGTGCTCAGTGCTCGGTGCTCAGGACTCGGGGTGCTGGCTGCTCATTCTCGGGATGCTGGGTGCTCAGTGCGCGGGGTGCTGGGTGCTCAGTACTCAGGGTGCTGGGTGCTCAGTGCTCAGGGTGCTGGGTGCTCAGTGCTCAGGGTGCTGGGTGCTCAGTAATCAGGGTGCTGGGTGCTCAGTGCTCAGGGTGCTGGGTGCTCAGTGCTCGGGTTGCTGGGTGCTCAGTACTCAGGGTGCTGGGTGCTCAGTACTCGGGGTGCTGGGTTCTCAGTACTCAGGGTGCTGGGTGCTCAGTACTCAGGGTGTTGGGTGCTCAGTACTCGGGTGCTGGGTGCTCAGTGCTCAGGGTGCTGGGTGCTCAGTGCTCGGGGTGCTGGGTGCTCAGTGCTCAGTACTCGGGGTGCTGGGTGCTCAGTGCTCGGGGTGCTGGGTGCTCAGTGCTCAGTACTCAGGGTGCTGGGTGCTCAGTGCTCAGGGTGCTGGGTACTCAGTGCTCAATGTGCTGGGTGCTCAGTACTCAGGGTGCTGGGTGCTCAGGGCTCAGGGTGCTGGGTGCTCTGTACTCAGGGTGCTGGGTGCTCAGGGCTCAGGGTGCTGGGTGCTCAGTGCTCGGGGTGTTGGGTGCTCAGTGCTTGGGGTGCTGGGTGCTCAGTGCTCGGGGTGCTCGGTGCTCAGTACTCAGGGTGCTGGGTGCTCAGTGCTCGAGGTGCTCAGTACTCAGACTGCTGTATGTTCAGTGCTCAGGGTGCCGAGTGCTCAGTACTCAGGGTGCTCGGTGCTTAGTACTCAGGGTGCTGGGTGCTCAGTACTCCGGGTCCTGGGTGCTCAGTGCTCGGGGTGCTCGGTGCTCAGTACTCAGTACTCAGGGTGCTCAGTGCTCAGTGCTCAGGGTGCTGGGTGTTCAGTACTCAGGGTGCTGGGTGGTCAGTACTCAGGGTGCTGGGTGCTCAGTGCTCAGGGTGCTGGGTGCTCAGTACTCGGGGTGCTCGGTGCTCGGTGCTCAGTACTCAGAGTGCTGGGTGCTCAGTACTCAGGGTGCTGGGTGCTCAGTACTCAGGGTGCTGGGTGCTCAGTGCTCAGGGTGCTGGGTACTCAGTGCTCAGGGTGCTCGGTGCTCAGTACTCGGGGAGCTGGGTGCTCTTTCTCGGGGTGCTGGGTGCTCAGTGCTCGGGGTGCTGGGTGCTCAGTACTCAGGGTGCTGGGTTCTCAGTGCTCAGGGTGCTGGGTGCTCAGTACTCAGGGTGCTAGGTGCTCAGTGCTCAGGGTGCTGGGTGCTCAGTACTCAGGGTGCTGGGTGCTCAGTGCTCAGGGTGCTGGGTGCTCAGTACTCAGGGTGCTGGGAGCTCAGTGCTCAGGGTGATCGGTGCTCAGTACTCAGGGTGCTCAGTACTCAGGGTGCTGGGTGCTCAGTGCTCGGGGTGCTGGGTGCACAGTACTCAGGGTGCTGGGTGCTCAGTGCTCGGGGTGCTGGGTGCTCAGTGCTCAGGGTGATCGGTGCTCAGTACTCAGGGTGCTGGGTGCTCAGTGCTCGGGGTGCTGGGTGCTCAGTGCTCAGTACTCAGGGTGCTGGGTGCTCAGTGCTCGGGGTGCTGGGTGCTCAGTGCTCAGTACTCAGGGTGCTGGGTGCTCAGTGCTCAGGGTGCTGGGTGCTCAGTGCTCAGGGTGCTAGGTGCTCGGTGCTCGGGGTGCTGGGTGCTTAGTGCTCAGGGTGCCGGTGCTCAGTACTCGGGGTGCTCAGTGCTCAGTACTCTGGGTGCTGGGTGCTCAGTGCTCAGGGTGCTGGGTGCTCAGTACTCAGTTGTGCTGGGTGCTCGGTGCTCAGTACGCTGGGTGCTCAGTGCTCAGGGTGCTGGGTGCTCAGTACTCAGGGTGCTGGGTGCTCAGTGCTCGGGGTGCTGGGTGCTCAGTGCTCAGTACTCAGGGTGCTGTGTGCTCAGTGCTCAGGGTGCTGGGTGCTCAGTACTCTGGGTGCTGGGTGCTCGGTGCTCAGTATGCTGGGTGCTCAGTGCTCAGGGTGCTGGGTGCTCAGTACTCAGGGTGCTGGGTGCTCAGTGCTCGGGGTGCTGGGTGCTCAGTGATCAGTACTCAGGGTGCTGGGTGCTCAGTGCTCAGCGTGATGGGTGTTCAGTGCTAGGGTTGCTGGGTGGTCAGTGCTCGGGGTGCTGGGTGCTCAGTGCTCAGTACTCAGGGTGCTCGGTGCTCAGTACTCAGGGTGCTGGGTGCTCAGTGCTCGAGGTGCTCAGTACTCAGGGTGCTGTATGTTCAGTGCTCAGGTTGCTGGGTGCTCAGTACTCAGGGTGCTTGGTGCTTAGTACTCAGGGTGCTGGGTGCTCAGTACTCCGGGTGCTGGGTGCTCAGTGCTCAGGGTGCTCGGTGCTCAGTACTCAGTGCTCAGGGTGCTCAGTGCTCAGTGCTCAGGGTGCTGGGTGCTCGGTGCTCACTACGCTGGGTGCTCAGTGCTCAGGGTGCTGGGTGCTCAGTACTCAGGGTGCTGGGTGCTCGGTGCTCAGTACGCTGGGTGCTCAGTACTCCGGGTGCTGGGTGCTCAGTGCTCGGGGTGCTCGGTGCTCAGTGCTCAAGGTGCTGGGAGCTCAGTACTCAGGGTGCTCATTGCTCAGGGTGCTGGGTGCTCAGTGCTCAGGGTGCTCGGTGGTCGGGGCGCTGGGTGCTCGGGGTGCTCGGAGCTCAGTACTCAGGGTGCTGGGCGCTCAGTGCTCGGGGTGCTCGGTGCTCAGTACTCAGGGTGCTGGGTGCTCAGTGCTCGGGGTGCTCGGTGCTCAGTACGTTGGGTGCTCACTACTCAGGGTGCTGGGTGCTCAGTGCTCAGGGTGCTGGGTGCTCAGTGCTCAGGGTGCTGGGTGCTCAGTGCTCAGGGTGCTGGGTGCTCAGTACTCAGGGTGCTCAGTGCTCAGTACTCGGGGTGCTGGGTGCTCAGTGCTCAGGGTGCTGGGTGCTCAGTGCTCAGGGTGCTAGGTGCTCGGTGCTCGGGGTGCTGGGTGCTTAGTGCTCGGGGTGCCGGTGCTCAGTACTCGGGGTGCTCAGTGCTCAGTACTCTGGGCGCTGGGTGCTCAGTGCTCAGGGTGCTGGGTGCTCAGTACTCAGGGTGCTGGGTGCTCGGTGCTCAGTACGCTGGGTGCTCAGTGCTCAGGGTGCTGGGTGCTCAGTACTCAGGGTGCTGGGTGCTCAGTGCTCGGGGTGCTGGGTGCTCAGTGCTCAGTACTCAGGGTGCTGGGTGCTCAGTGCTCAGGGTGCTGGGTGCTCAGTACACAGGGTGCTGGGTGCTCGGTGCTCCGTACGCTGGGTGCTCAGTGCTCAGGGTGCTGGGTGCTCAGTACTCAGGGTGCTGGGTGCTCGGTGCTCAGTACGCTGGGTGCTCAGTACTCCGGGTGCTGGGTGCTCAGTGCTCGGGGTGCTCGGTGCTCAGTGCTCAAGGTGCTGGGTGCTCAGTACTCAGGGTGCTCATTGCTCAGGGTGCTGGGTGCTCAGTACTCAGGGTGCTGGGTGCTCAGTGCTCAGGGTGCTCGGTGCTCGGGGCGCTGGGTGCTCGGGGTGCTCGGAGCTCAGTACTCAGCGTGCTGGGTGCTCAGTGCTCGGGGTGCTCGGTGCTCAGTACTCAGAGAGCTGGGTGCTCAGTGCTCGGGGTGCTCGGTGCTCAGTACGTTGGGTGCTCACTACTCAGGGTGCTGGGTGCTCAGTGCTCAGGGTGCTGGGTGCTCATTGCTCAGGGTGCTGGGTGCTCAGTGCTCAGGGTGCTGGGTGCTCAGTACTCAGGGTGCTGGGTGCTCAGTACTCAGGGTGCTGGGTGCTCAGTGCTCAGGGTGCTGAGTACTCAGTGCTCAGGGTGCTCGGTGCTCAGGACTCGGGGTGCTGGGTGCTCATTCTCGGGATGCTGGGTGCTCAGTGCACGGGGTGCTGGGTGCTCAGTACTCAGGGTGCTGGGTGCTCAGTGCTCAGGGTGCTTGGTGCTCAGTGCTCAGGGTGCTGGGTGCTCAGTAATCAGGGTGCTGGGTGCTAAGTGCTCAGGGTGCTGGGTGCTCAGTGCTCGCGTTGCTGAGTGCTCAGTACTCAGGGTGCTGGGTGCTCAGTACTCGGGGTGCTGGGTTCTCAGTACTCAGGGTGCTGGGTGCTCAGTACTCAGGGTGTTGGGTGCTCAGTACTCGGGTGCTGGGTGCTCAGTGCTCAGGGTGCTGGGTGCTCAGTGCTCGGGGTGCTGGGTGCTCAGTGCTCAGTACTCAGGGTGCTGGGTGCTCAGTGCTCGGGGTGCTGGGTGCTCAGTGCTCAGTACTCAGGGTGCTGGGTGCTCAGTGCTCAGGGTGCTGTGTGCTCAGTTCTCAGGGTGCTGGGTGCTCAGTGCTCAGGGTGCTGGGTACTCAGTGCTCAGGGTGCTGGGTGCTCAGTACTCAGGGTGCTGGGTGCTCAGGGCTCAGTGTGCTGGGTGCTCAGTGCTCGGGGTGCTGGGTGCTCAGTGCTTGGGGTGCTGGGTGCTCAGTGCTCGAGGTGCTCAGTACTCAGACTGCTGTATGTTCAGTGCTCAGGTTGCCGGGTGCTCAGTACTCAGGGTGCTCGGTGCTTAGTACTCAGGGTGCTGGGTGCTCAGTACTCCGGGTCCTGGGTGCTCAGTGCTCGGGGTGCTCGGTGCTCAGTACTCAGTGCTCAGGGTGCTCAGTGCTCAGTGCTCAGGGTGCTGGGTGTTCAGTACTCAGGGTGCTGGGTGCTCAGTACTCAGGGTGCTTGGTGCTCAGTGCTCAGGGTGCTGGGTGCTCAGTACTCAGGGTGCTGGGTGCTCAGTACTCAAGGTGCTGGGTGCTCAGTGCTCAGGGTGCTGGGTACTCAGTGCTCAGGGTGCTCGGTGCTCAGTACTCGGGGTGCTAGGTGCTCAGTGCTCAGGGTGCTGGGTGCTCAGTACTCAGGGTGCTGGGTGCTCAGTGCTCAGGGTGCTGGGTGCTCAGTACTCAGGGTGCTGGGAGCTCAGTGCTCAGGGTGATCGGTGCTCAGTACTCAGGGTGCTCAGTACTCAGGGTGCTGGGTGCTCAGTGCTCGGGGTGCTGGGTGCACAGTACTCAGGGTGCTGGGTGCTCAGTGCTCGGGGTGCTGGGTGCTCAGTGCTCAGGGTGATCGGTGCTCAGTACTCAGGGTGCTGGGTGCTCAGTTCTCAGGGTGCTGGGTGCTCAGTCCTCAGGGTGCTCACTGCTCAGGGTGCTGGGTGCTCAGTGCTCGGGGTGCTGGATGCACAGTGCTCCGGGTGCTGCGTGCTCAGTGCTCAGTGCTCAGGGTGCTGGGGGCTCAGTACTCAGGGTGCTAGGTGCTCAGTACTCAGGGTGCTGGGTGCTCAGTGCTCAGGGTGCTGGGTGCTCAGTACTCAGGGTGCTGGGTGATCAGTGTTCGGGGTGCTGGGTGCTCAGTGCTCAGGGTGCTGGGTGCTCAGTGCTCAGGGAGCTGGGTGCTCAGTACTCAGTGTGCTGGGTGCTGAGTGCTCGGGGTGCTCGGTGCTCAGTACTCAAGGTGCTGGGTGCTCAGTGCTCAGGGTGCTGGGTGCTCAGTGATCAGGGTGCTGGGTGCTCAGTACTCAGGGTGATCGGTGCTCAGTACTCAGGGTTCTCAGTGCTCAGTACTCAGGGTGCTGGGTACTCAGTGCTCAGGGTGCTGGGTGCTCAGTACTCAGGGTGCTCAGTGCTCAGTACTCAGGGTGTTTGGTGCTCAGTACTCAGGGTGCTCAGTGCTCAGTACTCGGGGTGCTGGGTGCTCAGTGCTCAGGGTGCTCAGTGCTCTGGGTGCTGGGGGCTCAGTGCTCGTGGCGCTGGGTGCTCAGTGCTCGGGGTGCTGGGTGCTCAGTACTCGGGGTGCTGTGTGCTCAGTGCTCAGGGTGCTCACTGCTCAGTACTCAGTGCTCAGGGTGCTCAGTGCTCAGTGCTCAGGGTGCTGGGTGTTCAGTACTCAGGGTGCTGGGTGCTCAGTACTCAGGGTGCTAGGTGCTCAGTGCTCAGGGTGCTGGGTGCTCAGTGCTCGGGGCGCTGGGTGCTCAGTGCTCGGGGTGCTCGGAGCTCAGTACTCAGGGTGCTGGGTGCTCAGTGCTCAGGGTGATCGGTGCTCAGTACTCAGGGTGCTGGGTGCTCAGTGCTCGGGGTGCTCGGTGCTCAGTACGTTGTGTGCTCACTACTCAGGGTGCTGGGTGCTCAGTGCTCAGGGTGCTGGGTGCTCAGTGCTCAGGTTGCTGGGTGCTCAGAGCTCAGGGTGCTGGGTGCTCACTACTCGGGGTGCAGGGTGCTCAGTACTCAGGGTGCTGGGTGCTCAGTACTCAGGGTGCTGGGTGCTCAGTACTCGGGTGCTGGGTGCTCAGTGCTCAGGGTGCTGGGTGCTCAGTGCTCAGGGTGCTGGGTGCTCAGTTCTCAGGGTGCTGGGTGCTCAGTACTCGGGGTGCTGGGTGCTCAGTACTCAGGGTGCTGGGTGCTCAGTACTCAGGGTGCTGGGTGCTCAGTACTCGGGTGCTGGGTGCTCAGTGCTCAGGGTGATGGGTGCTCAGTGCTCGGGGTGCTGGGTGCTCAGTGCTCAGTACTCAGGGTGCTGGGTGCTCAGTGCTCAGTGTGCTGGGTGCTCAGTGCTCAGGGTGCTAGGTGCTCGGTGCTCTGGGTGCTGGGTGCTTAGTGCTCGGGGTGCCGGTGCTCAGTACTCGGGGTGCTCAGTGCTCAGTACTCTGGGTGCTGGGTGCTCAGTGCTCAGGTTGCTCTGTGCTCAGTACTCAGTTGTGCTGGGTGCTCGGTGCTCAGTACGCTGGGTGCTCAGTGCTCTGGGTGCTGGGTGCTCAGTACTCAGGGTGCTGGGTGCTCAGTGCTCGGGGTGCTGGTTGCTCAGTGCTCAGTACTCAGGGTGCTGGGTGCTCAGTGCTCAGGGTGCTGGGTGCTCAGTACTCTGGGTGCTGTGTGCTCGGTGCTCAGTATGTTGGGTGCGCAGTGCTCAGGGTGCTGGGTGCTCAGTGCTCAGGGTGCTGGGTGCTCAGTACTCAGGGTGCTAGGTGCTCAGTGCTCAGGGTGCTGGGTGCTCAGTACTCAGGGTGCTGGGTGCTCAGTGCTCAGGGTGCTGGGTGCTCAGTACTCAGGGTGCTGGGAGCTCAGTGCTCAGGGTGATCGGTGCTCAGTACTCAGGGTGCTCAGTACTCAGGGTGCTGGGTGCTCAGTGCTCGGGGTGCTGGGTGCACAGTACTCAGGGTGCTGGGTGCTCAGTGCTCGGGGTGCTGGGTGCTCAGTGCTCAGGGTGATCGGTGCTCAGTACTAAGGGTGCTGGGTGCTCAGTGCTCAGGGTGCTGGGTGCTCAGTCCTCAGGGTGCTCACTGCTCAGGGTGCTGGGTGCTCAGTGCTCGGGGTGCTGGATGCACAATGCTCCGGGTGCTGGGTGCTCAGTGCTCAGTGCTCAGGGTGCTGGGTGCTCAGTGCTCAGTGCTCAGGGTGCTGGTTGCTCAGTACTCAGGGTGCTAGGTGCTCAGTACTCAGGGTGCTGGGTGCTCAGTGCTCAGGGTGCTGGGTGCTCAGTACTCAGGGTGCTGGGTGATCAGTGCTCGGGGTGCTGGGTGCTCAGTGCTCAGGGTGCTGGGTGCTCAGTGCTCAGGGAGCTGGGTGCTCAGTACTCAGTGTGCTGGGTGCTCAGTGCTCGGGGTGCTCGGTGCTCAGTACTCAAGGTGCTGGGTGCTCAGTGCTCAGGGTGCTGGGTGCTCAGTGATCAGGGTGCTGGGCGCTCAGTACTCAAGGTGCTGGGTGCTCAGTGCTCAGGGTGCTGGGTGCTCAGTGCTCGGGGCGCTGGGTGCTCAGTGCTCGGGGTGCTCGGAGCTCAGTACTCAGGGTGCTGGGTGCTCAGTGCTCAGGGTGATCGGTGCTCAGTACTCAGGTTGCTGGGTGCTAAGTGCTCGGGGTGCTCGGTGCTCAGTACGTTGGGTGCTCACTACTCAGGGTGCTGGGTGCTCAGTGCTCAGGGTGCTGGGTGCTCAGTGCTCAGGGTGCTGGGTGCTCAGAGCTCAGGGTGCTGGGTGCTCACTACTCGGGGTGCTGGGTGCTCAGTACTCAGGGTGCTGGGTGCTCAGTTCTCAGGGTGCTGTGTGCTCAGTACTCGGGTGCTGGATGCTCAGTGCTCAGGGTGCTGGGTGCTCAGTGCTCAGGGTGCTGGGTGCTCAGTTCTCAGGGTGCTGGGTGCTCAGTACTCAGGGTGCTGGGTGCTCAGTACTCAGGGTGCTGGGTGCTCAGTACTCAGGGTGCTGGGTGCTCAGTACTCGGGTGCTGGGTGCTCAGTGCTCAGGGTGATGGGTGCTCAGTGCTCGGGGTGCTGGGTGCTCAGTGCTCAGTACTCAGGGTGCTGGGTGCTCAGTGCTCGGGGTGCTGGGTGCTCAGTGCTCAGTACTCAGGGTGCTGGGTGCTCAGTGCTCAGGGTGCTGGGTGCTCATTGCTCAGGGTGCTAGGTGCTCGGTGCTCGGGGTGCTGGGTGCTTAGTGCTCGGGGTGCCGGTGCTCAGTACTCGGGGTGCTCAGTGCTCAGTACTCTGGGTGCTGGGTGCTCAGTGCTCAGGGTGCTGGGTGCTCAGTACTCAGGGTGCTGGGTGCTCGGTGCTCAGTACGCTGGGTGCTCAGTGCTCAGGGTGCTGGGTGCTCAGTACTCAAGGTGCTGGGTGCTCAGTGCTCGGGGTGCTGGGTGCTCAGTGCTCAGTACTCAGGATGCTGGGTGCTCAGTGCTCAGTATGCTGGGTGCTCAGTACTCTGGGTGCTGGGTGCTCGGTGCTCAGTATGCTGGGTGCTCAGTGCTCAGGGTGCTGGGTGCTCAGTACTCAGGGTGCTGGGTGCTCGGTGCTCAGTACGCTGGGTGCTCAGTACTCCGGGTGCTATGTGCTCAGTTCTCGGGGTGCTCGGTGCTCAGTGCTCAAGGTGCTGGGTGCTCAGTAGTCAGGGTGCTCATTGCTCCGGGTGCTGGGTGCTCAGTACTCAGAGTGCTGGGTGCTCAGTGCTCAGGGTGCTCGGTGCTCGGGGCGCTGGGTGCTCGGGGTGCTCGGAGCTCAGTACTCAGGGTGCTGGGTGCTCAGTGCTCGGGGTGCTCGGTGCTCAGTACTCAGGGTGCTGGGTGCTCAGTGCTCGGGGTGCTCGGTGCTCAGTACGTTGTGTGCTCACTACTCAGGGTGCTGGGTGCTCAGTGCTCAGGGTGCTGGGTGCTCAGTGCTCAGGGTGCTGGGTGCTCAGTGCTCAGGGTGCTGGGTGCTCAGTACTCAGGGTGCTCAGTGCTCAGTACTCGGGGTGCTTGGGGCTCAGTACTCAGGTTGCTCAGTGCTCAGCACTCGGGGTGCTGGGTGCTCAGTGCTCAGGGTGCTCAGTGCTCAGTGCTCGGGGTGCTGGGTGCTCAGTGCTCGGGGCGCTGGGTGCTCAGTGGTCGGGGTGCTGGGTGCTCAGTACTCGGGGTGCTGGGTGCTCAGTCCTCAGGGTGCTCAGTGCTCAGTACTCAGTGCTCAGGGTGCTCAGTGCTCAGGGTGCAGGGTGTTCAGTACTCAGGGTGCTGGGTGCTCAGTACTCAGGGTGCTAGGTGCTCAGTGCTCAGGGTGCTGGGTGCTCAGTGCTCGGGGCCCTGGGTGCTCAGTGCTCGGGGTGCTCGGAGCTCAGTACTCAGGGTGCTGGGTGCTCAGTGCTCGGGGTGATCGGTGCTCAGTACTCAGGGTGCTGGGTGCTCAGTGCTCGGGGTGCTCGGTGCTCAGTACGTTGGGTGCTCACTACTCAGGGTGCTGGGTGCTCAGTGCTCAGGGTGCTGGGTGCTCAGTGCTCAGGGTGCTGGGTGCTCAATGCTCAGGGTGCTGGGTGCTCAGTACTCAGGGTGCTGGGTGCTCAGTACTCAGGGTGCTTTGTGCTCAGTACTCAGGGTGCTGTGTGCTCAGTGCTCAGGGTGCTGGGTGCTCAGTGCTCAGGGTGCTGTGTGCTCAGTGCTCAGGGTGCTGGGTGCTCAGTTCTCAGGGTGCTGGGTGCTCAGTACTCGGGGTGCTGGGTGCTCAGTTCTCAGGGTGCTGGGTGCACAGTACTCAGGGTGCTGGGTGCTCAGTACTCGGGTGCTGGGTGCTCAGTGCTCAGGGTGCTGGGTGCTCAGTGCTCGGGGTGCTGGGTGCTCAGTGCTCAGTACTCAGGGTGCTGGGTGCTCAGTGCTCGGTGTGCTGGGTGCTCAGTGCTCAGTACTCAGGGTGCTGGGTGCTCAGTGCTCAGGGTGCTGGGTGCTCAGAGCTCAGGGTGCTGGGTGCTCACTACTCGGGGTGCAGGGTGCTCAGTACTCAGGGTGCTGGGTGCTCAGTACTCAGGGTGCTGGGTGCTCAGTACTCGGGTGCTGGGTGCTCAGTGCTCAGGGTGCTGGGTGCTCAGTGCTCAGGGTGCTGGGTGCTCAGTTCTCAGGGTGCTGGGTGCTCAGTACTCGGGGTGCTGGGTGCTCAGTACTCAGGGTGCTGGGTGCTCAGTACTCAGGGTGCTGGGTGCTCAGTACTCGGGTGCTGGGTGCTCAGTGCTCAGGGTGATGGGTGCTCAGTGCTCGGGGTGCTGGGTGCTCAGTGCTCAGTACTCAGGGTGCTGGGTGCTCAGTGCTCAGTACTCAGGGTGCTGGGTGCTCAGTGCTCAGTGTGCTGGGTGCTCAGTGCTCAGGGTGCTAGCTGCTCGGTGCTCTGGGTGCTGGGTGCTTAGTGCTCGGGGTGCCGGTGCTCAGTACTCGGGGTGCTCAGTGCTCAGTACTCTGGGTGCTGGGTGCTCAGTGCTCAGGGTGCTGGGTGCTCAGTACTCAGTTGTGCTGGGTGCTCGGTGCTCAGTACGCTGGGTGCTCAGTGCTCAGGGTGCTGGGTGCTCAGTACTCAGGGTGCTGGGTGCTCAGTGCTCGGGGTGCTGGGTGCTCAGTGCTCAGTAATCAGGGTGCTGGGTGCTCAGTGCTCAGGGTGCTGGGTGCTCAGTACTCTGGGTGCTGTGTGCTCGGTGCTCAGTATGCTGGGTGCGCAGTGCTCAGGGTGCTGGGTGCTCAGTGCTCAGGGTGCTGGGTGCTCAGTACTCAGGGTGCTAGGTGCTCAGTGCTCAGGGTGCTGGGTGCTCAGTACTCAGGGTGCTGGGTGCTCAGTGCTCAGTGTGCTGGGTGCTCAGTACTCAGGGTGCTGGGAGCTCAGTGCTCAGGGTGATCGGTGCTCAGTACTCAGGGTGCTCAGTACTCAGGGTGCTGGGTGCTCAGTGCTCGGGGTGCTGGGTGCACAGTACTCAGGGTGCTGGGTGCTCAGTGCTCAGTACTCAGGGTGCTGGGTGCTCAGTGCTCGGGGTGCTGGGTGCTCAGTGCTCAGGGTGATCGGTGCTCAGTACTAAGTGTGCTGGGTGCTCAGTGCTCAGGGTGCTGGGTGCTCAGTCCTCAGGGTGCTCACTGCTCAGGGTGCTGGGTGCTCAGTGCTCGGGGTGCTGGATGCACAATGCTCCGGGTGCTGGGTGCTCAGTGCTCAGTGCTCAGGGTGCTGGGTGCTCAGTGCTCAGTGCTCAGGGTGCTGGTTGCTCAGTACTCAGGGTGCTAGGTGCTCAGTACTCAGGGTGCTGGGTGCTCAGTGCTCAGGGTGCTGGGTGCTCATTACTCAGGGTGCTGGGTGATCAGTGCTCGGGGTGCTGGGTGCTCAGTGCTCAGGGTGCTGGGTGCTCAGTGCTCAGGGAGCTGGGTGCTCAGTACTCAGTGTGCTGGGTGCTCAGTGCTCGGGGTGCTCGGTGCTCAGTACTCAAGGTGCTGGGTGCTCAGTGCTCAGGGTGCTGGGTGCTCAGTGATCAGGGTGCTGGGCGCTCAGTACTCAAGGTGCTGGGTGCTCAGTGCTCAGGGTGCTGGGTGCTCAGTGCTCGGGGCGCTGGGTGCTCAGTGCTCGGGGTGCTCGGAGCTCAGTACTCAGGGTGCTGGGTGCTCAGTGCTCAGGGTGATCGGTGCTCAGTACTCAGGTTGCTGGGTGCTCAGTGCTCGGGGTGCTCGGTGCTCAGTACGTTGGGTGCTCACTACTCAGGGTGCTGGGTGCTCAGTGCTCAGGGTGCTGGGTGCTCAGTGCTCAGGGTGCTGGGTGCTCAGAGCTCAGGGTGCTGGGTGCTCACTACTCGGGGTGCTGGGTGCTCAGTACTCAGGGTGCTGGGTGCTCAGTTCTCAGGGTGCTGGGTGCTCAGTACTCGGGTGCTGGATGCTCAGTGCTCAGGGTGCTGGGTGCTCAGTGCTCAGGGTGCTGGGTGCTCAGTTCTCAGGGTGCTGGGTGCTCAGTACTCAGGGTGCTGGGTGCTGAGTACTCAGGGTGCTGGGTGCTCAGTACTCAGGGTGCTGGGTGCTCAGTACTCGGGTGCTGGGTGCTCAGTGCTCAGGGTGATGGGTGCTCAGTGCTCGGGGTGCTGGGTGCTCAGTGCTCAGTACTCAGGGTGCTGGGTGCTCAATGATCGGGGTGCTGGGTGCTCAGTGATCAGTACTCAGGGTGCTGGGTGCTCAGTGCTCAGGGTGCTGGGTGCTCATTGCTCAGGGTGCTAGGTGCTCGGTGCTCGGGGTGCTGGGTGCTTAGTGCTCGGGGTGCCGGTGCTCAGTACTCGGGGTGCTCAGTGCTCAGTACTCTGGGTGCTGGGTGCTCAGTGCTCAGGGTGCTGGGTGCTCAGTACTCAGGGTGCTGGGTGCTCGGTGCTCAGTACGCTGGGTGCTCAGTGCTCAGGGTGCTGGGTGCTCAGTACTCAAGGTGCTGGGTGCTCAGTGCTCGGGGTGCTGGGTGCTCAGTGCTCAGTACTCAGGGTGCTGGGTGCTCAGTGCTCAGTATGCTGGGTGCTCAGTACTCTGGGTGCTGGGTGCTCGGTGCTCAGTATGCTGGGTGCTCAGTGCTCAGGGTGCTAGGTGCTCAGTACTCAGGGTGCTGGGTGCTCGGTGCTCAGTACGCTGGGTGCTCAGTACTCCGGGTGCTGGGTGCTCAGTTCTCGGGGTGCTCGGTGCTCAGTGCTCAAGGTGCTGGGTGCTCAGTAGTCAGGGTGCTCATTGCTCAGGGTTCTGGGTGCTCAGTACTCAGGGTGCTGGGTGCTCAGTGCTCAGGGTGCTCGGTGCTCGGGGCGCTGGGTGCTCGGGGTGCTCGGAGCTCAGTACTCAGGGTGCTGGGTGCTCAGTGCTCGGGGTGCTCGGTGCTCAGTACTCAGGGTGCTGGGTGCTCAGTGCTCGGGGTGCTCGGTGCTCAGTACGTTGTGTGCTCACTACTCAGGGTGCTGGGTTCTCAGTGCTCAGGGTGCTGGGTGCTCAGTGCTCAGGGTGCTGGGTGCTCAGTGCTCAGGGTGCTGGGTGCTCAGTACTCAGGGTGCTCAGTGCTCAGTACTCGGTGTGCTTTGGGCTCAGTACTCAGGTTGCTCAGTGCTCAGCACTCGGGGTGCTGGGTGCTCAGTGCTCAGGGTGCTCAGTGCTCAGTGCTCGGGGTGCTGGGTGCTCAGTGCTCGGGGCGCTGGGTGCTCAGTGGTCGGGGTGCTGGGTGCTCAGTACTCGGGGTGCTGGGTGCTCAGTCCTCAGGGTGCTCAGTGCTCAGTACTCAGTGCTCAGGGTGCTCAGTGCTCAGGGTGCAGGGTGTTCAGTACTCAGGGTGCTGGGTGCTCAGTACTCAGGGTGCTAGGTGCTCAGTGCTCAGGGTGCTGGGTGCTCAGTGCTCGGGGCCCTGGGTGCTCAGTGCTCGGGGTGCTCGGAGCTCAGTACTCAGGGTGCTGGGTGCTCAGTGCTCGGGGTGATCGGTGCTCAGTACTCAGGGTGCTGGGTGCTCAGTGCTCGGGGTGCTCGGTGCTCAGTACGTTGGGTGCTCACTACTCAGGGTGCTGGGTGCTCAGTGCTCAGGGTGCTGGGTGCTCAGTGCTCAGGGTGCTGGGTGCTCAGTGCTCAGGGTGCTGGGTGCTCAGTGCTCAGGGTGCTGGGTGCTCAGTACTCAGGGTGCTTTGTGCTCAGTACTCAGGGTGCTGTGTGCTCAGTGCTCAGGGTGCTGGGTGCTCAGTTCTCAGGGTGCTGGGTGCTCAGTACTCGGGGTGCTGGGTGCTCAGTACTCAGGGTGCTGGGTGCACAGTACTCAGGGTGCTGGGTGCTCAGTACTCGGGTGCTGGGTGCTCAGTGCTCAGGGTGCTGGGTGCTCAGTGCTCGGGGTGCTGGGTGCTCAGTGCTCAGTACTCAGGGTGCTGGGTGCTCAGTGCTCGGGGTGCTGGGTGCTCAGTGCTCAGTACTCAGGGTGCTGGGTGCTCAGTGCTCAGGGTGCTGGGTGCTCAGTGCTCAGGGTGCTAGGTGCTCGGTGCTCGGGGTGCTGGATGCTTAGTGCTCGGGGTGCTCAGTGCTCAGTACTCAGGGCGCTGGGTGCTCAGTGCTCAGGGTGCTGGGTGCTCAGTACTCAGGGTGCTGGGTGCTCGGTGCTCAGTATGCTGGGTGCTCAGTGCTCAGGGTGCTGGGTGCTCAGTACTCAGGGTGCTGGGTGCTCAGTGCTCGGGGTGCTGGGTGCTCAGTGCTCAGTACTCAGGGTGCTGGGTGCTCAGTGCTCAGGGTGCTGGGTGCTCAGTACTCAGGGTGCTGGGTGCTCGGTGCTCAGTACGCTGGGTGCTCAGTGCTTAGGGTGCTGGGTACTCAGTTCTCAGGGTGCTCGGTGCTCAGTGCTCAAGGTGCTGGGTGCTCAGTACTCAGGGTGCTGGGTGCTCAGGGCTCAGGGTGCTCGGTGCTCGGGGCGCTGGGTGCTCGGGGTGCTCGGAGCTCAGTACTCAGGGTGCTGGGTGCTCAGTGCTCGGGGTGCTCGGTGCTCAGTACTCAGGGTGCTGGGGGCTCAGTGCTCGGGGTGCTCGGTGCTCAGTACGTTGGGTGCTCACTACTCAGGGTGCTGGGTGCTCAGTGCTCAGGGTGCTGGGTGCTCAGTGCTCAGGGTGCTTGGTGCTCAGTGCTCAGGGTGCTGGGTGCTCAGTATTCAGGGTTCTGGGTGCTCAGTGCTCGGGGTGCTGGGTGCTCAGTGCTCAGTACTCAGGGTGCTGGGTGCTCAGTGCTCAGGGTGCTGTGTGCTCAGAGCTCAGGGTGCTGTGTGCTCAGAGCTCAGGGTGCTGGGTGCTCAGTGCTCAGGGTGCTGGGTGCTCAGTACTCAGGGTGTTGGGTGCTCAGTACTCGGGTGCTGGGTGCTCAGTACTCAGGGTGCTGGGTGCTCAGTACTCAGGGTGTTGGGTGCTCAGTACTCGGGTGCTGGGTGCTCAGTGCTCAGGGTGCTGGGTGCTCAGTGCTCGGGGTGCTGGGTGCTCAGTGCTCAGTACTCAGGGTGCTGGGTGCTCAGTGCTCGGGGTGCTGGGTGCTCAGTGCTCAGTACTCAGGGTGCTGGGTGCTCAGTGCTCAGGGTGCTGTGTGCTCAGAGCTCAGGGTGCTGTGTGCTCAGAGCTCAGGGTGCTGGGTGCTCAGTGCTCAGGGTGCTGTGTGCTCAGTACTCAGGTTGCTGGGTGCTCAGTACACGGGGTGCTGGGTGCTCAGTACTCAGGGTGCTGGGTGCTCAGTACTCAGGGTGCTGGGTGCTTATTACTCAGGTGCTGGGTGCTCAGTGCTCGGGGTGCTGGGTGCTCAGTGCTCAGTACTCAGGGTGCTGGGTGCTCAGTGCTCAGGGTGCTGGGTGCTCAGTACTCAGGGTGCTGGGTGCTCGGTGCTCAGTACGCTGGGTGCTCAGTGCTCAGGGTGCTGGGTGCTCAGTGCTCAGGGTGCTAGGTGCTCGGTGCTCGGGGTGCTGGATGCTTAGTGCTCGGGGTGCCGGTGCTCAGTACTCGGGGTGCTCAGTGCTCAGTACTCAGGGCGCTGGGTGCTCAGTGCTCAGGGTGCTGGGTGCTCAGTACTCAGGGTGCTGGGTGCTCGGTGCTCACTATGCTGGGTGCTCAGTGCTCAGGGTGCTGGGTGCTCAGTACTCAGGGTGCTGGGTGCTCAGTGCTCGGGGTGCTGGGTGCTCAGTGCTCAGTACTCAGGGTGCTGGGTGCTCAGTGCTCAGGGTGCTGGGTGCTCAGTACTCAGGGTGCTGGGTGCTCGGTGCTCAGTACGCTGGGTGCTCAGTGCTCAGGGTGCTGGGTGCTCAGTACTCAGGGTGCTGGGTGCTCGGTGTTCAGTACGCTGGGTGCTCAGTACTCCAGGTGCTGGGTGCTCAGTGCTCGGGGTGCTCGGTGCTCAGTGCTCAAGGTGCTCGGTGCTCAGTGCTCAGGGTGCTGGGTGCTCAGTGCTTAGGGTGCTGGGTACTCAGTTCTCAGGGTGCTCGGTGCTCAGTGCTCAAGGTGCTGGGTGCTCAGTACTCAGGGTGCTGGGTGCTCAGGGCTCAGGGTGCTCGGTGCTCGGGGCGCTGGGTGCTCGGGGTGCTCGGAGCTCAGTACTCAGGGTGCTGGGTGCTCAGTGCTCGGGGTGCTCGGTGCTCAGTACTCAGGGTGCTGGGGGCTCAGTGCTCGGGGTGCTCGGTGCTCAGTACGTTGGGTGCTCACTACTCAGGGTGCTGGGTGCTCAGTGCTCAGGGTGCTGGGTGCTCAGTGCTCAGGGTGCTTGGTGCTCAGTGCTCAGGGTGCTGGGTGCTCAGTATTCAGGGTTCTGGGTGCTCAGTGCTCGGGGTGCTGGGTGCTCAGTGCTCAGTACTCAGGGTGCTGGGTGCTCAGTGCTCAGGGTGCTGTGTGCTCAGAGCTCAGGGTGCTGTGTGCTCAGAGCTCAGGGTGCTGGGTGCTCAGTGCTCAGGGTGCTGGGTGCTCAGTACTCAGGGTGTTGGGTGCTCAGTACTCGGGTGCTGGGTGCTCAGTACTCAGGGTGCTGGGTGCTCAGTACTCAGGGTGTTGGGTGCTCAGTACTCGGGTGCTGGGTGCTCAGTGCTCAGGGTGCTGGGTGCTCAGTGCTCGGGGTGCTGGGTGCTCAGTGCTCAGTACTCAGGGTGCTGGGTGCTCAGTGCTCGGGGTGCTGGGTGCTCAGTGCTCAGTACTCAGGGTGCTGGGTGCTCAGTGCTCAGGGTGCTGTGTGCTCAGAGCTCAGGGTGCTGTGTGCTCAGAGCTCAGGGTGCTGGGTGCTCAGTGCTCAGGGTGCTGTGTGCTCAGTACTCAGGTTGCTGGGTGCTCAGTACACGGGGTGCTGGGTGCTCAGTACTCAGGGTGCTGGGTGCTCAGTACTCAGGGTGCTGGGTGCTTATTACTCAGGTGCTGGGTGCTCAGTGCTCAGGGTGCTGGGTGCTCAGTGCTCGGGGTGCTGGGTGCTCAGTGCTCAGTACTCAGGGTGCTGGGTGCTCAGTGCTCGCGGTGCTGGGTGCTCAGTGCTCAGTACTCAGGGTGCTGGCTCCTCAGTGCTCAGGGTGCTGGGTGCTCAGTGCTCAGGGTGCTGGGTGCTCAGTGCTTAGGGTGCTGGGTACTCAGTGCTCAGGGTGCTGGGTGCTCAGTACTAAGGGTGCTGTGTGCTCAGTGCTCAGGGTGCTGGGTGCTCATTGCTCGGGGTGCTGGGTGCTCAGTGCTCGGGATGCTGGGTGGTCAGTGCTCGGGGTGCTCGGTGCTCAGTACTCAGGGTGCTGGGTGCTCAGTGCTCGAGGTGCTCAGTACTCAGGGTGCTGTATGTTCAGTGCTCAGGGTGCTGGGTGCTCAGTACTCAGGGTGCTTGGTGCTTAGTACTCAGGGTGCTGGGTGCTCAGTACTCCGGGTGCTGGGTGCTCAGTACTCAGGTTGCTGGGTGCTCAGTACACGGGGTGCTGGGTGCTAAGTACTCAGGGTGCTGGGTGCTCAGTACTCAGGGTGCTGGGTGCTTATTACTCAGGTGCTGGGTGCTCAGTGCTCAGGGTGCTGGGTGCTCAGTGCTCGGGGTGCTGGGTGCTCAGTGCTCAGTACTCAGGGTGCTGGGTGCTCAGTGCTCGCGGTGCTGGGTGCTCAGTGCTCAGTACTCAGGGTGCTGGGTGCTCAGTGCTCAGGGTGCTGGGTGCTCAGTGCTCAGGGTGCTGGGTGCTCAGTGCTTAGGGTGATGGGTACTCAGTGCTCAGGGTGCTGGGTGCTCAGTACTAAGGGTGCTGGGTGCTCAGTGCTCAGGGTGCTGGGTGCTCATTGCTCGGGGTGCTGGGTGCTCAGTGCTCGGGATGCTGGGTGGTCAGTGCTCGGGGTGCTCGGTGCTCAGTACTCAGGGTGCTGGGTGCTCAGTGCTCGAGGTGCTCAGTACTCAGGGTGCTGTATGTTCAGTGCTCAGGGTGCTGGGTGCTCAGTACTCAGGGTGCTTGGTGCTTAGTACTCAGGGTGCTGGGTGCTCAGTACTCCGGGTGCTGGGTGCTCAGTGCTCGGGGTGCTCGGTGCTCAGTACTCAGTGCTCAGGGTGCTCAGTGCTCAGTGCTCAGGGTGCTGGGTGCTCGGTGCTCAGTACGCTGGGTGCTCAGTGCTCAGGGTGCTGGGTGCTCAGTACTCAGGGTGCTGGGTGCTCGGTGCTCAGTACGCTGGGTGCTCAGTACTCCGGGTGCTGGGTGCTCAGTGCTCAGGGTGCTAGTTGCTCGGTGCTCGGGGTGCTGGGTGCTTAGTTCTCGGGGTGCCGGTGCTCAGTACTCGGGGTGCTCAGTGCTCAGTACTCTGGGCGCTGGGTGCTCAGTGCTCAGGGTGCTGGGTGCTCAGTACTCAGGGTGCTAGGTGCTCGGTGCTCAGTACGCTGGGTGCTCAGTGCTCAGGGTGCTGGGTGCTCAGTACTCAGGGTGCTGGGTGCTCAGTGCTCGGGGTGCTGGGTGCTCAGTGCTCAGTACTCAGGGTGCTGGGTGCTCAGTGCTCAGGGTGATGGGTGTTCAGTGCTAGGGGTGCTGGGTGGTCAGTGCTCGGGGTGCTGGGTGCTTAGTGCTCAGTACTCAGTGTGCTCGGTGCTCAGTACTCAGGGTGCTGGGTGCTCAGTGCTCGAGGTGCTCAGTACTCAGGGTGCTGTATGTTCAGTGCTCAGGTTTCTGTGTGCTCAGTACTCAGGGTGCTTGGTGCTTAGTACTCAGGGTGCTGGGTGCTCAGTACTCCGGGTGCTGGGTGCTCAGTGCTCGGGGTGCTCGGTGCTCATTACTCAGTGCTCAGGGTGCTCAGTGCTCAGTGCTCAGGGTGCTGGGTGCTTGGTGCTCAGTACGCTGGGTGCTCAGTGCTCAGGGTGCTGGGTGCTCAGTACTCAGGGTGCTGGGTGCTCGGTGCTCAGTACGCTGGGTGCTCAGTACTCCGGGTGCTGGGTGCTCAGTGCTCGGGGTGCTCGGTGCTCAGTGCTCAAGGTGGTGGGTGCTCAGTACTCAGGGTGCTCATTGCTCAGGGTGCTGGGTGCTCAGTACTCAGGGTGCTGGGTGCTCAGTGCTCAGGGTGCTCGGTGGTCGGGGCGCTGGGTGCTCGGGGTGCTCGGAGCTCAGTACTCAGGGTGCTGGGCGCTCAGTGCTCGGGGTGCTCGGTGCTCAGTACTCAGGGTGCTGGGTGCTCAGTGCTCGGGGTGCTCGGTGCTCAGTACGTTGGGTGCTCACTACTCAGGGTGCTGGGTGCTCAGTGCTCAGGGTGCTGGGTGCTCAGTGCTCAGGGTGCTGGGTGCTCAGTGCTCAGGGTGCTGGGTGCTCAGTACTCAGGGTGCTCAGTGCTCAGTACTCGGGGTGCTGGGTGCTCAGTGCTCAGGGTGCTGGGTGCTCAGTGCTCAGGGTGCTAGGTGCTCGGTGCTCGGGGTGCTGGGTGCTTAGTGCTCGGGGTGCCGGTGCTCAGTACTCGGGGTGCTTAGTGCTCAGTACTCTGGGCGCTGGGTGCTCAGTGCTCAGGGTGCTGGGTGCTCAGTAATCAGGGTGCTGGGTGCTCGGTGCTCAGTACACTGGGTGCTCAGTGCTCAGGGTGCTGGGTGCTCAGTACTCAGGGTGCTGGGTGCTCAGTGCTCGGGGTGCTGGGTGCTCAGTGCTCAGTACTCAGGGTGCTGGGTGCTCAGTGCTCAGGGTGCTGGGTGCTCAGTACACAGGGTGCTGGTTGCTCAGTGCTCCGTACGCTGGGTGCTCAGTGCTCAGGGTGCTGGGTGCTCAGTACTCAGGGTGCTGGGTGCTCGGTGCTCAGTACGCTGGGTGCTCAGTACTCCGGGTGCTGGGTGCTCAGTGCTCGGGGTGCTCGGTGCTCAGTGCTCAAGGTGCTGGGTGCTCAGTACTCAGGGTGCTCATTGCTCAGGGTGCTGGGTGCTCAGTACTCAGGGTGCTGGGTGCTCAGTGCTCAGGGTGCTCGGTGCTCGGGGCGCTGGGTGCACGGGGTGCTCGGAGCTCAGTACTCAGGGTGCTGGGTGCTCAGTGCTCGGGGTGCTCGGTGCTCAGTACTCAGGGTGCTGGGTGCTCAGTGCTCGGGGTGCTCGGTGCTCAGTACGTTGGGTGCTCACTACTCAGGGTGCTGGGTGCTCAGTGCTCAGGGTGCTGGGTGCTCAGTGCTCAGGGTGCTGGGTGCTCAGTGCTCAGGGTGCTGGGTGCTCAGTACTCGGGGTGCTGGGTGCTCAGTGCTCAGGGTGCTCAGTGCTCAGTGCTCGGGGTGCTGGGTGCTCAGTGCTCGGGGCGCTGGGTGCTCAGTGCTCGGGGTGCTGGGTGCTCAGTACTCGGGGTGCTGGGTGCTCAGTGCTCAGGGTGCTCAGTGCTCAGTACTCAGTGCTCAGGGTGCTCAGTGCTCAGTGCTCAGGGTGCTGGGTGTTCAGTACTAAGGGTGCTGGGTGCTCAGTACTCAGGGTGCTAGGTGCTCAGTGCTCAGGGTGCTGGGTGCTCAGTGCTCGGGGCGCTGGGTGCTCAGTGCTCAGGGTGCTGGGTGCTCAGTACTCGGGTGCTGGGTGCTCAGTGCTCAGGGTGCTGGGTGCTCAGTGCTCAATGTGCTGGGTGCTCAGTTCTCAGGGTGCTGTGTGCTCAGTACTCGGGGTGCTGGGTGCTCAGTACTCAGGGTGCTGGGTGCACAGTACTCAGGGTGCTGGGTGCTCAGTACTCGGGTGCTGGGTGCTCAGCGCTCAGGGTGCTGGGTGCTCAGTGCTCGGGGTGCTGGGTGCTCAGTGCTCAGTAATCAGGGGGCTGGGTGCTCAGTGCTCAGGGGGCTGGGTGCTCAGTGCTCAGTACTCAGGGTGCTGGGTGCTCAGTACTCAGGGTGCTGGGTGCTCAGTGCTCGGGGTGCTGGGTGCTCAGTACTCAGGGCGCTGGGTGCTCAGTGCTCAGGGTGCTGGGTGCTCAGTACTCAGGGTGCTGGGTGCTCAGTGTTCGGGGTGCTGGGTGCTCAGTGCTCATTACTCAGGGTGCTGGGTGCTCAGTGCTCAGGGTGCTGGGTGCTCAGTACTCAGGGTGCTGGGTGCGCGGTGCTCAGTACGCAGGGTGCTCAGTGCTCAGGGTGCTGGGTGCTCAGTACTCAGGGTGCTGGGTGCTCAGTACTCAGGGTGCTCATTGCTCAGGTTGCTGGCTGCTCAGTACTCAGGGTGCTGGGTGCTCAGTGCTCGGGGTTGCTCGGTGCTCAGTGCTCAAGGTGCTGGGTGCTCAGTACTCAGGGTGCTCATTGCTCAGGTTGCTGGGTGCTCAGTACTCAGGGTGCTGGGTGCTCAGTGCTCAGGGTGCTGGGTGCTCAGTGCTCAGGGTGCTGGGTGCTCAGTGCTCAGGGTGCTGGGTGCTCAGTACTCAGGGTGCTGGGTGCTCAGTGCTCGGGGTGCTGGGTGCTCAGTGCTCAGGGTGCTGGGTGCTCAGTACTCAGGTTGCTGGGTGCTCAGTACTCGGGTTGCTGGGTGCTCAGTACTCAGGGTGCTGGGTGCTCAGTACTCAGGGTGCTGGGTGATTAATACTCGGGTGCTGGGTGCTCAGTGCTCAGGGTGCTGGGTGCTCAGTGCTCGGGGTGCTGGGTGCTCAGTGCTCAGTACTCAGGGTGCTGGGTGCTCAGAGCTCGTGGTGCTGGGTGCTCAGTGCTCAGTACTCAGGGTGCTGGGTGCTCAGTGCTCAGGGTGCTGGATGCTCAGTGCTTAGGGTGCTGGGTACTCAGTGCTCAGGGTGCTGGGTGCTCAGTACTCAGGGTGCTGGGTGCTCAGTGCTCAGGGTGCTGGGTGCTCAGTGCTCGGGGTGCTGGGTGCTCAGTGCTCGGGGTGCTGGGTGGTCAGTGCTCGGGGTGCTCGGTGCTCAGTACTCAGGGTGCTGGGTGCTCAGTGCTCGAGGTGCTCAGTACTCAGGGTGCTGTATGTTCAGTGCTCAGGGTGCTGGGTGCTCAGTACTCAGGGTGCTCGGTGCTTAGTACTCAGGGTGCTGGGTGCTCAGTACTCCGGGTGCTGGGTGCTCAGTGCTCGGGATGCTCGGTGCTCAGTACTCAGTGCTCAGGGTGCTCAGTGCTCAGTGCTCAGTGTGCTGGGTGCTCGGTGCTCAGTACGCTGGGTGCTCAGTGCTCAGGGTGCTGGGTGCTCAGTACTCAGGGTGCTGGGTGCTCGGTGCTCAGTACGCTGGGTGCTCAGTACTCCGGGTGCTGGGTGCTCAGTGCTCGGGGTGCTCGGTGCTCAGTGCTCAAGGTACTGGGTGCTCAGTACTCAGGGTGCTCATTGCTCAGGGTGCTGGGTGCTCAGTACTCAGGGTGCTGGGTGCTCAGTGCTCAGGGTGCTCGGTGGTCGGGGCGCTGGGTGCTCGGGGTGCTCGGAGCTCAGTACTCAGGGTGCTGGGTGCTCAGTGCTCGGGGTGCTCGGTGCTCAGTACTCAGGATGCTGGGAGCTCAGTGCTCGGGGTGCTCGGTGCTCAGTATGTTGGGTGCTCACTACTCAGGGTGCTGGGTGCTCAGTGCTCAGGGTGCTGGGTGCTCAGTGCTCAGGGTGCTGGGTGCTCAGTGCTTAAGGTGCTGGGTGCTCAGTACTCAGGGTGCTCAGTGCTCAGTACTCGGGGTGCTGGGTGCTCAGAGCTCAGGGTGCTCAGTGCTCAGTGCTCGGGGTGCTGGGTGCTCAGTGCTCGGGGCGCTGGGTGCTCAGTGCTCGGGGTGCTGGGTGCTCAGTACTCGGGGTGCTGGGTGCTAAGTGCTCAGGTTGCTCAGTGCTCAGTACTCAGTTCTCAGGGTGCTCAGTGCTCAGTGCTCAGGGTGCTGGGTGTTCAGTACTCAGGGTGCTGGGTGCTCAGTACTCCGGGTGCTGGGTGCTCAGTGCTCGGGGTGCTCGGTGCTCAGTGCTCAAGGTGCTGGGTGCTCAGTACTCAGGGTGCTCATTGCTCAGGGTGCTGGGTGCTCAGTACTCAGGGTGCTGGGTGCTCAGTGCTCAGGGTGCTCGGTGCTCGGGGCGCTGGGTGCTCGGGGTGCTCGGAGCTCAGTACTCAGGGAGCTGGGTGCTCAGTGATTGGGGTGCTCGGTGCTCAGTACTCAGGGTGCTGGGTGCTCAGTGTTCGGGGTGCTCGGTGCTCAGTACGTTGGGTGCTCACTACTCAGGGTGCTGGGTGCTCAGTGCTCAGGGTGCTGGGTGCTCAGTGCTCAGGGTGCTGGGTGCTCAGTGCTCAGGGTGCTGGGTGCTCAGTACTCAGGGTGCTCAGTGCTCAGTACTCGGGGTGCTTGGTGCTCAGTACTCAGGGTGCTCAGTGCTCAGTACTCGGGGTGCTGGGTGCTCAGTGCTCAGGGTGCTCAGTGCTCAGTGCTCGGGGTGCTGGGTGCTCAGTGCTCGGGGCGCTGGGTGCTCAGTGCTCGGGGTGCTGGGTGCTCAGTACTCGGGGTGCTGGGTGCTCAGTGCTCAGGGTGCTCAGTACTCAGTTCTCAGGGTGCTCAGTGCACAGTGCTCAGGGTGCTGGGTGTTCAGTACTAAGGGTGCTGGGTGCTCAGTACTCAGGGTGCTAGGTGCTCAGTGCTCAGGTTGCTGGGTGCTCAGTACTCGGGGTGCTGGGTGCTCAGTACTCAGGGTGCTGGGTGCTCAGTACTCAAGTTGCTGGGTGCTTATTACTCAGGTGCTGGGTGCTCAGTGCTCAGGGTGCTGGGTGCTCAGTGCTCGGGGTGCTGGGTGCTCAGTGCTCAGTACTCAGGGTGCTGGGTGCTCAGTGCTCGCGGTGCTGGGTGCTCAGTGCTCAGTACTCAGGGTGCTGGGTGCTCAGTGCTCAGGGTGCTGGGTGCTCAGTGCTCAGGGTGCTGGGTGCTCAGTGCTTAGGGTGCTGAGTACTCAGTGCTCAGGGTGCTGGGTGCTCAGTACTAAGGGTGCTGGGTGCTCAGTGCTCAGGGTGCTGGGTGCTCATTGCTCGGGGTGCTGGGTGCTCAGTGCTCGGGATGCTGGGTGGTCAGTGCTCGGGGTGCTCGGTGCTCAGTACTCAGGGTGCTGGGTGCTCAGTGCTCGAGGTGCTCAGTACTCAGGGTGCTGTATGTTCAGTGCTCAGGGTGCTGGGTGCTCAGTACTCAGGGTGCTTGGTGCTTAGTACTCAGGGTGCTGGGTGCTCAGTACTCCGGGTGCTGGGTGCTCAGTGCTCGGGGTGCTCGGTGCTCAGTACTCAGTGCTCAGGGTGCTCAGTGCTCAGTGCTCAGGGTGCTGGTTGCTCGGTGCTCAGTACGCTGGGTGCTCAGTGCTCAGGGTGCTGGGTGCTCAGTACTCAGGGTGCTGGGTGCTCGGGGCTCAGTACGCTGGGTGCTCAGTACTCCGGGTGCTGGGTGCTCAGTGCTCAGGGTGCTAGGTGCTCGGTGCTTGGGGTGCTGGGTGCTTAGTTCTCGGGGTGCCGGTGCTTAGTACTCGGGGTGCTCAGTGCTCAGTACTCTGGGCGCTGGGTGCTCAGTGCTCAGGGTGCTGGGTGCTCAGTACTCAGGGTGCTAGGTGCTCGGTGCTCAGTACGCTGGGTGCTCAGTGCTCAGGGTGCTGGGTGCTCAGTACTCAGGGTGCTGGGTGCTCAGTGCTCGGGGTGCTGGGTGCTCAGTGCTCAGTACTCAGGGTGCTGGGTGCTCAGTGCTCAGGGTGATGGGTGTTCAGTGCTAGGGGTGCTGGGTGGTCAGTGCTCGGGGTGCTGGGTGCACAGTGCTCAGTATTCAGTGTGCTCGGTGCTCAGTACTCAGGGTGCTGGGTGCTCAGTGCTCGAGGTGCTCAGTACTCAGGGTGCTGTATGTTCAGTGCTCAGGTTGCTGGGTGCTCAGTACTCAGGGTGCTTGGTGCTTAGTACTCAGGGTGCTGGGTGCTCAGTACTCCGGGTGCTGGGTGCTCAGTGCTCGGGGTGCTCGGTGCTCATTACTCAGTGCTCAGGGTGCTCAGTGCTCAGTGCTCAGGGTGCTGGGTGCTCGGTGCTCAGTACGCTGGGTGCTCAGTGCTCAGGGTGCTGGGTGCTCAGTACTCAGGGTGCTGGGTGCTCGGTGCTCAGTACGCTGGGTGCTCAGTACTCCGGGTGCTGGGTGCTCAGTGCTCGGGGTGCTCGGTGCTCAGTGCTCAAGGTGCTGGGTGCTCAGTACTCAGGGTGCTCATTGCTCAGGGTGCTGGGTGCTCAGTACTCAGGGTGCTGGGTGCTCAGTGCTCAGGGTGCTCGGTGGTCGGGGCGCTGGGTGCTCGGGGTGCTCGGAGCTCAGTACTCAGGGTGCTGGGCGCTCAGTGCTCGGGGTGCTCGGTGCTCAGTACTCAGGGTGCTGGGTGCTCAGTGCTCGGGGTGCTCGGTGCTCAGTACGTTGGGTGCTCACTACTCAGGGTGCTGGGTGCTCAGTGCTCAGGGTGCTGGGTGCTCAGTGCTCAGGGTGCTTGGTGCTCAGTGTTCAGGGTGCTGGGTGCTCAGTACTCAGGGTGCTCAGTGCTCAGTACTCGGGGTGCTGGGTGCTCAGTGCTCAGGGTGCTGGGTGCTCAGTGCTCAGGGTGCTAGGTGCTCGGTGCTCGGGGTGCTGGGTGCTTAGTGCTCGGGGTGCCGGTGCTCAGTACTCGGGGTGCTCAGTGCTCAGTACTCTGGGCGCTGGGTGCTCAGTGCTCAGGGTGCTGGGTGCTCAGTACTCAGGGTGCTGGATGCTCGGTGCTCAGTACGCTGGGTGCTCAGTGCTCAGGGTGCTGGGTGCTCAGTACTCAGGGTGCTGGGTGCTCAGTGCTCGGGGTGCTGGGTGCTCAGTGCTCAGTACTCAGGGTGCTGGGTGCTCAGTGCTCAGGGTGCTGGGTGCTCAGTACACAGGGTGCTGGTTGCTCGGTGCTCCGTACGCTGGGTGCTCAGTGCTCAGGGTGCTGGGTGCTCACTACTCAGGGTGCTGGGTGCTCAGTGCTCGGGGTGCTCGGTGCTCAGTGCTCAAGGTGCTGGGTGCTCAGTACTCAGGGTGCTCATTGCTCAGGGTGCTGGGTGCTCAGTACTCAGGGTGCTGGGTGCTCAGTGCTCAGGGTGCTCGGTGCTCGGGGCGCTGGGTGCTCGGGGTGCTCGGAGCTCAGTACTCAGGGTGCTGGGTGCTCAGTGCTCGGGGTGCTCGGTGCTCAGTACTCAGGGTGCTGGGTGCTCAGTGCTCGGGGTGCTCGGTGCTCAGTACGTTGGGTGCTCACTACTCAGGGTGCTGGGTGCTCAGTGCTCAGGGTGCTGGGTGCTCAGTGCTCAGGGTGCTGGGTGCTCAGTGCTCAGGGTGCTGGGTGCTCAGTACTCCGGGTGCTCAGTGCTCAGTACTCGGGGTGCTTGGTGCTCAGTACTCAGGGTGCTCAGTGCTCAGTACTCGGGGTGCTGGGTGCTCAGTGCTCAGGGTGCTCAGTGCTCAGTGCTCGGGGTGTTGGGTGCTCAGTGCTCGGGGCGCTGGGTGCTCAGTGCTCGGGGTGCTGGGTGCTCAGTACTCGGGGTGCTGGGTGCTCAGTGCTCAGGGTGCTCAGTGCTCAGTACTCAGTGCTCAGGGTGCTCAGTTCTCAGTGCTCAGGGTGCTGGGTGTTCAGTACTAAGGGTGCTGGGTGCTCAGTACTCAGGGTGCTAGGTGCTCAGTGCTCAGGGTGCTGGGTGCTCAGTGCTCGGGGCGCTGGGTGCTCAGTGCTCAGGGTGCTGGGTGCTCAGTACTCGGGTGCTGGGTGCTCAGTGCTCAGGGTGCTGGGTGCTCAGTTCTCAGGGTGCTGGGTGCTCAGTTCTCAGGGTGCTGGGTGCTCAGTACTCGGGTGCTGGGTGCTTAGCGCTCAGGGTGCTGGGTGCTCAGTGCTCGGGGTACTGGGTGCTCAGTGCTCAGTAATCAGGGGGCTGGGTGCTCAGTGCTCAGGGTGCTTCGTGCTCAGTGCTCAGTACTCAGGGTGCTGGGTGCTCAGTGCTCAGGGTGCTGGGTGCTCAGTACTCAGGGTGCTGGGTGCTCAGTGCTCGGTGTGCTGGGTGCTCAGTGCTCGGGGTGCCGGTGCTCAGTACTCGGGGTGCTCAGTGCTCAGTACGCAGGGCGCTGGGTGCTCAGTGCTCAGGGTGCTGGGTGCTCAGTACTCAGGGTGCTGGGTGCTCAGTGCTCGGGGTGCTGGGTGCTCAGTGCTCATTACTCAGGGTGCTGGGTGCTCAGTGCTCAGGGTGCTGGGTGCTCAGTACTCAGGGTGCTGGGTGCGCGGTGCTCAGTACGCAGGGTGCTCAGTGCTCAGGGTGCTGGGTGCTCAGTACTCAGGGTGCTGGGTGCTCAGTACTCAGGGTGCTGGGTGCTCGGTGCTCAGTACGCTGGGTGCTCAGTACTCCAGGTGCTGGGTGCTCAGTGCTCGGGGTTGCTCGGTGCTCAGTGCTCAAGGTGCTGGGTGCTCAGTACTCAGGGTGCTCATTGCTCAGGTTGCTGGGTGCTCAGTACTCAGGGTGCTGGGTGCTCAGTGCTCAGGGTGCTGGGTGCTCAGTGCTCAGGGTGCTGGGTGCTCAGTGCTCAGGGTGCTGGGTGCTCAGTACTCAGGGTGCTGGGTGCTCAGTGCTCGGGGTGCTGGGTGCTCAGTGCTCAGGGTGCTGGGTGCTCAGTACTCAGGTTGCTGGGTGCTCAGTACTCGGGTTGCTGGGTGCTCAGTACTCAGGGTGCTGGGTGCTCAGTACTCAGGGTGCTGGGTGATTAATACTCGGGTGCTGGTTGCTCAGTGCTCAGGGTGCTGGGTGCTCAGTGCTCGGGGTGCTGGGTGCTCAGTGCTCAGTACTCAGGGTGTTGGGTGCTCAGAGCTCGGGGTGCTGGGTGCTCAGTGCTCAGTACTCAGGGTGCTGTGTGCTCAGTGCTCAGGGTGCTGGATGCTCAGTGCTTAGGGTGCTGGGTACTCAGTGCTCAGGGTGCTGGGTGCTCAGTACTCAGGGTGCTGGGTGCTCAGTGCTCAGGGTGCTGGGTGCTCAGTGCTCGGGGTGCTGGGTGCTCAGTGCTCGGGGTGCTGGGTGGTCAGTGCTCGGGGTGCTCGGTGCTCAGTACCCAGGGTGCTGGGTGCTCAGTGCTCGAGGTGCTCAGTACTCAGGGTGCTGTATGTTCAGTGCTCAGGGTGCTGGGTGCTCAGTACTCAGGGTGCTCGGTGCTTAGTACTCAGGGTGCTGGGTGCTCAGTACTCCGGGTGCTGGGTGCTCAGTGCTCGGGATGCTCGGTGCTCAGTACTCAGTGCTCAGGGTGCTCAGTGCTCAGTGCTCAGTGTGCTGGGTGCTCGGTGCTCAGTACGCTGGGTGCTCAGTGCTCAGGGTGCTGGGTGCTCAGTACTCAGGGTGCTGGGTGCTCGGTGCTCAGTACGCTGGGTGCTCAGTACTCCGGGTGCTGGGTGCTCAGTGCTCGGGGTGCTCGGTGCTCAGTGCTCAAGGTGCTGGGTGCTCAGTACTCAGGGTGCTCATTGCTCAGGGTGCTGGGTGCTCAGTCCTCAGGGTGCTGGGTGCTCTGTGCTCAGGGTGCTCGGTGGTCGGGGCGCTGGGTGCTCGGGGTGCTCGGAGCTCAGTACTCAGGATGCTGGGTGCTCAGTGCTCGGGGTGCTCGGTGCTCAGTACTCAGGATGCTGGGAGCTCAGTGCTCGGGGTGCTCGGTGCTCAGTATGTTGGGTGCTCACTACTCAGGGTGCTGGGTGCTCAGTGCTCAGGGTGCTGGGTGCTCAGTGCTCAGGGTGCTGGGTGCTCAGTGCTCAGGGTGCTGGGTGCTCAGTACTCAGGGTGCTCAGTGCTCAGTACTCGGGGTGCTGGGTGCTCAGAGCTCAGGGTGCTCAGTGCTCAGTGCTCGGGGTGCTGGGTGCTCAGTGCTCGGGGCGCTGGGTGCTCCGTGCTCGGGGTGCTGGGTGCTCAGTACTCGGGGTGCTGGGTGCTAAGTGGTCAGGTTGCTCAGTGCTCAGTACTCAGTGCTCAGGGTGCTCAGTGCTCAGTGCTCAGGGTGCTGGGTGTTCAGTACTCAGGGTGCTGGGTGCTCAGTACTCCGGGTGCTGGGTGCTCAGTGCTCGGGGTTCTCGGTGCTCAGTGCTCAAGGTGCTGGGTGCTCAGTACTCAGGGTGCTCATTGCTCAGGGTGCTGGGTGCTCAGTACTCAGGGTGCTGGGTGCTCAGTGCTAAGGGTGCTCGGTGCTCGGGGCGCTGGGTGCTCGGGGTGCTCGGAGCTCAGTACTCAGGGTGCTGGGTGCTCAGTGCTTGGGGTGCTCGGTGCTCAGTACTCAGGGTGCTGGGTGCTCAGTGCTCGGGGTGCTCGGTGCTCAGTACGTTGGGTGCTCACTACTCAGGGTGCTGGGTGCTCAGTGCTCAGGGTGCTGGGTGCTCAGTGCTCAGGGTGCTGGGTGCTCAGTGCTCAGGGTGCTGGGTGCTCAGTACTCAGGGTGCTCAGTGCTCAGTACTCGGGGTGCTTGGTGCTCAGTACTCAGGGTGCTCAGTGCTCAGTACTCGGGGTGCTGGGTGCTCAGTGCTCAGGGTGCTCAGTGCTCAGTGCTCGGGGTGCTGGGTGCTCAGTGCTCGGGGCGCTGGGTGCTCAGTGCTCGGGGTGCTGGGTGCTCAGTACTCGGGGTGCTGGGTGCTCAGTGCTCAGGGTGCTCAGTGCTCAGTACTCAGTGCTCAGGGTGCTCAGTGCTCAGTGCTCAGGGTGCTGGGTGTTCAGTACTAAGGGTGCTGGGTGCTCAGTACTCAGGGTGCTAGGTGCTCAGTGCTCAGGGTGCTGGGTGCTGAGTGCTCAGGGTGCTGGGTGCTCAGTACTCGGGTGCTGGGTGCTCAGTGCTCAGGGTGCTGGGTGCTCAGTGCTCAGGGTGCTGGGTGCTCAGTTCTCAGGGTGCTGGGTGCTCAGTACTCGGGGTGCTGGGTGCTCAGTACTCAGGGTGCTGGGTGCACAGTACTCAGGGTGCTGGGTGCTCAGTACTCGGGTGCTGGGTGCTCAGCGCTCAGGGTGCTGGGTGCTCAGTGCTCGGGGTGCTGGGTGCTCAGTGCTCAGTACTCAGGGGGCTGGGTGCTCAGTGCTCGGGGTGCTGGGTGCTCAGTGCTCAGTACTCAGAGTGCTGGGTGCTCAGTGCTCTGGGTGCTGGGTGCTCAGTGCTCAGGGTGCTAGGTGCTCGGTGCTCGGGGTGCTGGGTGCTTAGTGCTCGGGGTGCCGGTGCTCAGTACTCGGGGTGCTCAGTGCTCAGTACTCAGGGCGCTGGGTGCTCAGTGCTCATTGTGCTGGGTGCTCAGTACTCAGGGTGCTGGGTGCTCAGTGCTCGGGGTGCTGGGTGCTCAGTGCTCATTACTCAGGGTGCTGGGTGCTCAGTGCTCAGGGTGCTGGGTGCTCAGGACTCAGGGTGCTGGGTGCGCGGTGCTCAGTACGCTGGGTGCTCAGTGCTCATGGTGCTGGGTGCTCAGTACTCAGGGTGCTGGGTGCTCGGTGCTCAGTACGCTGGGTGCTCAGTACTCCAGGTGCTGGGTGCTCAGTGCTCGGGGTTGCTCGGTGCTCAGTGCTCAAGGTGCTAGGTGCTCAGTACTCAGGGTGCTCATTGCTCAGGTTGCTGGGTGCTCAGTACTCAGGGTGCTGGGTGCTCAGTGCTCAGGGTGCTGGGTGCTCAGTGCTCAGGGTGCTGGGTGCTCAGTGCTCAGGGTGCTGGGTGCTCAGTACTCAGGGTGCTGGGTGCTCAGTGCTCGGGGTGCTGGGTGCTCAGTGCTCAGGGTGCTGGGTGCTCAGTACTCAGTTTGCTGGGTGCTCAGTACTCGGGGTGCTGGGTGCTCAGTACTCAGGGTGCTGGGTGCTCAGTACTCAGGGTGCTGGGTGATTAGTACTCGGGTGCTGGGTGATCAGTGCTCAGGGTGCTGGGTGCTCAGTGCTCGGGGTGCTGGGTGCTCAGTGCTCAGTACTCAGGGTGCTGGGTGCTCAGTGCTCGGGGTGCTGGGTGCTCAGTGCTCAGTACTCAGGGTGCTGGGTGCTCAGTGCTCAGGGTGCTGGATGCTCAGTGCTTAGGGTGCTGGGTACTCAGTGCTCAGGGTGCTGAGTGCTCAGTACTCAGGGTGCTTGGTGCTCAGTGCTCAGGGTGCTGGGTGCTCAATGCTCGGGGTGCTGGGTGCTCAGTGCTCGGGGTGCTGGGTGGTCAGTGCTCGGGGTGCTCGGTGCTCAGTACTCAGGGTGCTGGGTGCTCAGTGCTCGAGGTGCTCAGTACTCAGGGTGCTGTATGTTCAGTGCTCAGGGTGCTGGGTGCTCAGTACTCAGGGTGCTCGGTGCTTAGTACTCAGGTGCTGGGTGCTCAGTACTCCGGGTGCTGGGTGCTCAGTGCTCGGGATGCTCGGTGCTCAGTACTCAGTGCTCAGGGTGCTCAGTGCTCAGTGCTCAGTGTGCTGGGTGCTAGGTGCTCAGTACGCTGGGTGCTCAGTGCTCAGGTTGCTGGGTGCTCAGTACTCAGGGTGCTGGGTGCTCGGTGCTCAGTACGCTGGGTGCTCAGTACTCCGGGTGCTGGGTGCTCAGTGCTTGGGGTGCTCGGTGCTCAGTGCTCAAGGTGCTGGGTGCTCAGTACTCAGGGTGCTCATTGCTCAGGGTGCTGGGTGCTCAGTCCTCAGGGTGCTGGGTGCTCAGTGCTCAGGGTGCTCGGTGGTCGGGGCGCTGGGTGCTCGGGGTGCTCGGAGCTCAGTACTCAGGGTGCTGGGTGCTCAGTGCTCGGGGTGCTCGGTGCTCAGTACTCAGGATGCTGGGAGCTCAGTGCTCGGGGTGCTCGGTGCTCAGTATGTTGGGTGCTCACTACTCAGGGTGCTGGGTGCTCAGTGCTCAGGGTGCTGGGTGCTCAGTGCTCAGGGTGCTGGGTGCTCAGTGCTCAGGGTGCTGGGTGCTCAGTACTCTGGGTGCTCAGTGCTCAGTACTCGGGGTGCTGGGTGCTCAGAGCTCAGGGTGCTCAGTGCTCAGTGCTCGGGGTGCTGGGTGCTCAGTGCTCGGGGCGCTGGGTGCTCAGTGCTCGGGGTGCTGGGTGCTCAGTACTCGGGGTGCTGGGTGCTAAGTGCTCAGGTTGCTCAGTGCTCAGTACTCAGTGCTCAGGGTGCTCAGTGCTCAGTGCTCAGGGTGCTGGGTGTTCAGTACTCAGGGTGCTGGGTGCTCAGTACTCAGGGTGCTAGGTGCTCAGTGCTCAGGGTGCTGGGTGCTCAGTGCTCGGGGCGCTGGGTGCACAGTGCTCGGGGTGCTCGGAGCTCAGTACTCAGGGTGCTGGGTGCTCAGTGCTCAGGATGATCGGTGCTCAGTGCTCAGGGTGCTGGGTGCTCAGTGCTCAGGGTGCTGGGTGCTCAGTGCTCAGGGTGCTGGGTGCTCAGTACTCGGGGTGCTGGGTGCTCAGTACTCAGGGTGCTGGGTGCTCAGTGCGCAGGGTGCTGGGTGCTCAGTTCTCAGGGTGCTGGGTGCTCAGTACTCGGTGTGCTGTGTGCTCAGTACTCAGGGTGCTGGGTGCTCAGTGCTCAGGGTGCTGGGTGCTCAGTACTCGGGTGCTGGGTGCTCAGTGCTCAGGGTGCTGGGTGCTCAGTGCTCGGGGTGCTGGGTGATCAGTGCTCAGTACTCAGGGTGCTGGGTGCTCAGTGCTCGGGGTGCTGGGTGCTCAGTGCTCAGTACTCAGGGTGCTGGGTGCTCAGTGCTCAGGGTGCTGGGTGCTCAGTACTCAGGGTGCTGGATGCTCGGTGCTCAGTACGCTGGGTGCTCAGTGCTCAGGGTGCTGGGTGCTCAGTACTCAGGGTGCTGGGTGCTCGGTGCTCAGTACGCTGGGTGCTCAGTACTCCGGGTGCTGGGTGCTCAGTGCTCAAGGTTCTCGGTGCTCAGTGCTCAAGGTGCTGGGTGCTCAGTACTCAGGGTGCTCATTGCTCAGGGTGCTGGGTGCTCAGTACTCAGGGTGCTGGGTGCTCAGTGCTCAGGGTGCTCGGTGCTCGGGGCGCTGGGTGCTCGGGGTGCTCGGAGCTCAGTACTCAGGGTGCTGGGTGCTCAGTGCTCGGGGTGCTCGGTGCTCAGTACATTGGGTGCTCACTACTCAGGGAGCTGAGTCCTCAGTGCTCAGGGTGCTGGGTGCTCAGTGCTCGGGGTGCTGGGTGCTCAGTGCTCAGGGTGATCGGTGCTCAGTACTCAGGGTGCTGGGTGCTAGGTTCTCAGGGTGCTGGGTGCTCAGTCCTCAGGGTGCTCAGTGCTCAGGGTGCTGGGTGCTCAGTGCTCAGGGTGCTGGGTGCTCAGTGCTCCGGGTGCTGGCTGCTCAGTACTCGGGGTGCTTTGTGCTCAGTGCTCAGTGCTCAGGGTGCTTTTTGCTCAGTACTCAGGGTGCTGGGTGCTCAGTACTCAGGGTGCTGGGTGCTCAGTGCTCAGGGTGCTGGGTGCTCAGTACTCAGGGTGCTGGGTGATCAGTGCTCAGGGAGCTGGGTGCTCAGTGCTCAGGGAGCTGGGTGCTCAGTACTCAGGGTGCTGGGTACTCAGTGCTCGGGGTGCTGGGTGCTCAGTACTTGGGGTGCTGGGTGCTCAGTACTCAGGTTGCTGGGTGCTCAGTACACATGGTGCTGGGTGCTCAGTGCTCGGGTTGCTGGGTGCTCAGTGCTCGGGGTGCTGGGTGCTCAGTGCTCGGGGTGCTGTGTGTTCAGTGCTCAGGGTGCTGGGTGCTCAGTACTCAGGGTGCTGGTTGCTCAGTACTCAGGGTTCTCATTGCTCAGGGTGCTGGGTCGTCAGTACTCAGGGTGCTGGGTGCTCAGTACTCAGGGTGCTCAGTGCTCAGTACTCAGGGTGCTCAGTGCTCAGTACTCAGGGTGCTCGGTGCTCAGGGTGCTGGGTGCTCAGTGCTCGGGTTGCTCGGTGCTCAGTACTCAGGGTGCTCGGTGCTCAGTGCTCAGGGTGCTGGGTGCTCAGTGCTCAGGGTGCTGGGTGCTCAGTGCTCAGGGTGCTGGGTGCTCAGTACTCAGGGTGCTCGGTGCTGGGGGTGCTGGTTGCTCAGTGCTCGGGGTGCTCGGTGCTCAGTACTCGGGGTGCTCAGTGCTCAGTACTCAGGGTGCTGGGTGCTCAGTGCTCAGGATGCTGGGTGCTCAGTACTCAGGGTGCTGGGTGCTCGGTGCTCAGTACGCTGGGTGCTCAGTACTCAGGGTGCTGGGTGCTCAGTACTCAGGGTGCTCGGTGCTCAGTACTCAAGGTGCTGGGTGCTCAGTGCTCAGGGTGCTGGGTGCTCAGTGCTCGGGGTGCTGGGTGCTCAGTGCTCAGTACTCAGGGTGCTGGGTGCTCAGTGCTCGGGGTGCTGGGTGCTCAGTGCTCAGTACTCAGGGTGCTGGGTGCTCAGTGCTCAGTGTGCTGGATGCTCAGTGCTTAGGGTGCTGGGTACTCAGTGCTCAAGGTGCTGGGTGCTCAGTACTCAGGGTGCTGGGTGCTCAGTGCTCAGGGTGCTGGGTGCTCAGTGCTCGGGGTGCTGGGTGCTCAGTGCTCGGGGTGCTGGGTGGTCAGTGCTCGGGGTGCTCGGTGCTCAGTACTCAGGGTGCTGGGTGCTCAGTGCTCGAGGTGCTCAGTACTCAGGGTGCTGTATGTTCAGTGCTCAGGGTGCTGGGTGCTCAGTACTCAGGGTGCTCGGTGCTTAGTACTCAGGGTGATGGGTGCTCAGTACTCCGGGTGCTGGGTGCTCAGTGCTCGGGATGCTCGGTGCTCAGTACTCAGTGCTCAGGGTGCTCAGTGCTCAGTGTGCTGGGTGCTCGGTGCTCAGTACGCTGGGTGCTCAGTGCTCAGGGTGCTGGGTGCTCAGTACTCAGGGTGCTGGGTGCTCGGTGCTCAGTACGCTGGGTGCTCAGTACTCCGGGTGCTGGGTGCTCAGTGCTCGGGGTGCTCGGTGCTCAGTGCTCAAGGTGCTGGGTGCTCAGTACTCAGGGTGCTCATTGCTCAGGGTGCTGGGTGCTCAGTCCTCAGGGTGCTGGGTGCTCTGTGCTCAGGGTGCTCGGTGGTCGGGGCGCTGGGTGCTCGGGGTGCTCGGAGCTCAGTACTCAGGATGCTGGGTGCTCAGTGCTCGGGGTGCTCGGTGCTCAGTACTCAGGATGCTGGGAGCTCAGTGCTCGGGGTGCTCGGTGCTCAGTATGTTGGGTGCTCACTACTCAGGGTGCTGGGTGCTCAGTGCTCAGGGTGCTGGGTGCTCAGTGCTCAGGGTGCTGGGTGCTCAGTGCTCAGGGTGCTGGGTGCTCAGTACTCAGGGTGCTCAGTGCTCAGTACTCGGGGTGCTGGGTGCTCAGAGCTCAGGGTGCTCAGTGCTCAGTGCTCGGGGTGCTGGGTGCTCAGTGCTCGGGGCGCTGGGTGCTCCGTGCTCGGGGTGCTGGGTGCTCAGTACTCGGGGTGCTGGGTGCTAAGTGGTCAGGTTGCTCAGTGCTCAGTACTCAGTGCTCAGGGTGCTCAGTGCTCAGTGCTCAGGGTGCTGGGTGTTCAGTACTCAGGGTGCTGGGTGCTCAGTACTCCGGGTGCTGGGTGCTCAGTGCTCGGGGTTCTCGGTGCTCAGTGCTCAAGGTGCTGGGTGCTCAGTACTCAGGGTGCTCATTGCTCAGGGTGCTGGGTGCTCAGTACTCAGGGTGCTGGGTGCTCAGTGCTAAGGGTGCTCGGTGCTCGGGGCGCTGGGTGCTCGGGGTGCTCGGAGCTCAGTACTCAGGGTGCTGGGTGCTCAGTGCTTGGGGTGCTCGGTGCTCTGTACTCAGGGTGCTGGGTGCTCAGTGCTCGGGGTGCTCGGTGCTCAGTACGTTGGGTGCTCACTACTCAGGGTGCTGGGTGCTCAGTGCTCAGGGTGCTGGGTGCTCAGTGCTCAGGGTGCTGGGTGCTCAGTGCTCAGGGTGCTGGGTGCTCAGTACTCAGGGTGCTCAGTGCTCAGTACTCGGGGTGCTTGGTGCTCAGTACTCAGGGTGCTCAGTGCTCAGTACTCGGGGTGCTGGGTGCTCAGTGCTCAGGGTGCTCAGTGCTCAGTGCTCGGGGTGCTGGGTGCTCAGTGCTCGGGGCGCTGGGTGCTCAGTGCTCGGGGTGCTGGGTGCTCAGTACTCGGGGTGCTGGGTGCTCAGTGCTCAGGGTGCTCAGTGCTCAGTACTCAGTGCTCAGGGTGCTCAGTGCTCAGTGCTCAGGGTGCTGGGTGTTCAGTACTAAGGGTGCTGGGTGCTCAGTACTCAGGGTGCTAGGTGCTCAGTGCTCAGGGTGCTGGGTGCTGAGTGCTCAGGGTGCTGGGTGCTCAGTACTCGGGTGCTGGGTGCTCAGTGCTCAGGGTGCTGGGTGCTCAGTGCTCAGGGTGCTGGGTGCTCAGTTCTCAGGGTGCTGGGTGCTCAGTACTCGGGGTGCTGGGTGCTCAGTACTCAGGGTGCTGGGTGCACAGTACTCAGGGTGCTGGGTGCTCAGTACTCGGGTGCTGGGTGCTCAGCGCTCAGGGTGCTGGGTGCTCAGTGCTCGGGGTGCTGGGTGCTCAGTGCTCAGTACTCAGGGGGCTGGGTGCTCAGTGCTCGGGGTGCTGGGTGCTCAGTGCTCAGTACTCAGAGTGCTGGGTGCTCAGTGCTCTGGGTGCTGGGTGCTCAGTGCTCAGGGTGCTAGGTGCTCGGTGCTCGGGGTGCTGGGTGCTTAGTGCTCGGGGTGCCGGTGCTCAGTACTCGGGGTGCTCAGTGCTCAGTACTCAGGGCGCTGGGTGCTCAGTGCTCATTGTGCTGGGTGCTCAGTACTCAGGGTGCTGGGTGCTCAGTGCTCGGGGTGCTGGGTGCTCAGTGCTCATTACTCAGGGTGCTGGGTGCTCAGTGCTCAGGGTGCTGGGTGCTCAGGACTCAGGGTGCTGGGTGCGCGGTGCTCAGTACGCTGGGTGCTCAGTGCTCATGGTGCTGGGTGCTCAGTACTCAGGGTGCTGGGTGCTCGGTGCTCAGTACGCTGGGTGCTCAGTACTCCAGGTGCTGGGTGCTCAGTGCTCGGGGTTGCTCGGTGCTCAGTGCTCAAGGTGCTAGGTGCTCAGTACTCAGGGTGCTCATTGCTCAGGTTGCTGGGTGCTCAGTACTCAGGGTGCTGGGTGCTCAGTGCTCAGGGTGCTGGGTGCTCAGTGCTCAGGGTGCTGGGTGCTCAGTGCTCAGGGTGCTGGGTGCTCAGTACTCAGGGTGCTGGGTGCTCAGTGCTCGGGGTGCTGGGTGCTCAGTGCTCAGGGTGCTGGGTGCTCAGTACTCAGTTTGCTGGGTGCTCAGTACTCGGGGTGCTGGGTGCTCAGTACTCAGGGTGCTGGGTGCTCAGTACTCAGGGTGCTGGGTGATTAGTACTCGGGTGCTGGGTGATCAGTGCTCAGGGTGCTGGGTGCTCAGTGCTCGGGGTGCTGGGTGCTCAGTGCTCAGTACTCAGGGTGCTGGGTGCTCAGTGCTCGGGGTGCTGGGTGCTCAGTGCTCAGTACTCAGGGTGCTGGGTGCTCAGTGCTCAGGGTGCTGGATGCTCAGTGCTTAGGGTGCTGGGTACTCAGTGCTCAGGGTGCTGAGTGCTCAGTACTCAGGGTGCTTGGTGCTCAGTGCTCAGGGTGCTGGGTGCTCAATGCTCGGGGTGCTGGGTGCTCAGTGCTCGGGGTGCTGGGTGGTCAGTGCTCGGGGTGCTCGGTGCTCAGTACTCAGGGTGCTGGATGCTCAGTGCTCGAGGTGCTCAGTACTCAGGGTGCTGTATGTTCAGTGCTCAGGGTGCTGGGTGCTCAGTACTCAGGGTGCTCGGTGCTTAGTACTCAGGTGCTGGGTGCTCAGTACTCCGGGTGCTGGGTGCTCAGTGCTCGGGATGCTCGGTGCTCAGTACTCAGTGCTCAGGGTGCTCAGTGCTCAGTGCTCAGTGTGCTGGGTGCTAGGTGCTCAGTACGCTGGGTGCTCAGTGCTCAGGTTGCTGGGTGCTCAGTACTCAGGGTGCTGGGTGCTCGGTGCTCAGTACGCTGGGTGCTCAGTACTCCGGGTGCTGGGTGCTCAGTGCTCGGGGTGCTCGGTGCTCAGTGCTCAAGGTGCTGGGTGCTCAGTACTCAGGGTGCTCATTGCTCAGGGTGCTGGGTGCTCAGTCCTCAGGGTGCTGGGTGCTCAGTGCTCAGGGTGCTCGGTGGTCGGGGCGCTGGGTGCTCGGGGTGCTCGGAGCTCAGTACTCAGGGTGCTGGGTGCTCAGTGCTCGGGGTGCTCGGTGCTCAGTACTCAGGATGCTGGGAGCTCAGTGCTCGGGGTGCTCGGTGCTCAGTATGTTGGGTGCTCACTACTCAGGGTGCTGGGTGCTCAGTGCTCAGGGTGCTGGGTGCTCAGTGCTCAGGGTGCTGGGTGCTCAGTGCTCAGGGTGCTGGGTGCTCAGTACTCTGGGTGCTCAGTGCTCAGTACTCGGGGTGCTGGGTGCTCAGAGCTCAGGGTGCTCAGTGCTCAGTGCTCGGGGTGCTGGGTGCTCAGTGCTCGGGGCGCTGGGTGCTCAGTGCTCGGGGTGCTGGGTGCTCAGTACTCGGGGTGCTGGGTGCTAAGTGCTCAGGTTGCTCAGTGCTCAGTACTCAGTGCTCAGGGTGCTCAGTGCTCAGTGCTCAGGGTGCTGGGTGTTCAGTACTCAGGGTGCTGGGTGCTCAGTACTCAGGGTGCTAGGTGCTCAGTGCTCAGGGTGCTGGGTGCTCAGTGCTCGGGGCGCTGGGTGCACAGTGCTCGGGGTGCTCGGAGCTCAGTACTCAGGGTGCTGGGTGCTCAGTGCTCAGGATGATCGGTGCTCAGTGCTCAGGGTGCTGGGTGCTCAGTGCTCAGGGTGCTGGGTGCTCAGTGCTCAGGGTGCTGGGTGCTCAGTACTCGGGGTGCTGGGTGCTCAGTACTCAGGGTGCTGGGTGCTCAGTGCGCAGGGTGCTGGGTGCTCAGTTCTCAGGGTGCTGGGTGCTCAGTACTCGGTGTGCTGTGTGCTCAGTACTCAGGGTGCTGGGTGCTCAGTGCTCAGGGTGCTGGGTGCTCAGTACTCGGGTGCTGGGTGCTCAGTGCTCAGGGTGCTGGGTGCTCAGTGCTCGGGGTGCTGGGTGATCAGTGCTCAGTACTCAGGGTGCTGGGTGCTCAGTGCTCGGGGTGCTGGGTGCTCAGTGCTCAGTACTCAGGGTGCTGGGTGCTCAGTGCTCAGGGTGCTGGGTGCTCAGTACTCAGGGTGCTGGATGCTCGGTGCTCAGTACGCTGGGTGCTCAGTGCTCAGGGTGCTGGGTGCTCAGTACTCAGGGTGCTGTGTGCTCGGTGCTCAGTACGCTGGGTGCTCAGTACTCCGGGTGCTGGGTGCTCAGTGCTCAAGGTTCTCGGTGCTCAGTGCTCAAGGTGCTGGGTGCTCAGTACTCAGGGTGCTCATTGCTCAGGGTGCTGGGTGCTCAGTACTCAGGGTGCTGGGTGCTCAGTGCTCAGGGTGCTCGGTGCTCGGGGCGCTGGGTGCTCGGGGTGCTCGGAGCTCAGTACTCAGGGTGCTGGGTGCTCAGTGCTCGGGGTGCTCGGTGCTCAGTACATTGGGTGCTCACTACTCAGGGAGCTGAGTCCTCAGTGCTCAGGGTGCTGGGTGCTCAGTGCTCGGGGTGCTGGGTGCTCAGTGCTCAGGGTGATCGGTGCTCAGTACTCAGGGTGCTGGGTGCTCAGTTCTCAGGGTGCTGGGTGCTCAGTCCTCAGGGTGCTCAGTGCTCAGGGTGCTGGGTGCTCAGTGCTCGGGGTGCTGGGTGCTCAGTGCTCCGGGTGCTGGCTGCTCAGTACTCGGGGTGCTTTGTGCTCAGTGCTCAGTGCTCAGGGTGCTTTTTGCTCAGTACTCAGGGTGCTGGGTGCTCAGTACTCAGGGTGCTGGGTGCTCAGTGCTCAGGGTGCTGGGTGCTCAGTACTCAGGGTGCTGGGTGATCAGTGCTCAGGGAGCTGGGTGCTCAGTGCTCAGGGAGCTGGGTGCTCAGTACTCAGGGTGCTGGGTACTCAGTGCTCGGGGTGCTGGGTGCTCAGTACTTGGGGTGCTGGGTGCTCAGTACTCAGGTTGCTGGGTGCTCAGTACACATGGTGCTGGGTGCTCAGTGCTCGGGTTGCTGGGTGCTCAGTGCTCGGGGTGCTGGGTGCTCAGTGCTCGGGGTGCTGTGTGTTCAGTGCTCAGGGTGCTGGGTGCTCAGTACTCAGGGTGCTGGTTGCTCAGTACTCAGGGTTCTCATTGCTCAGGGTGCTGGGTCGTCAGTACTCAGGGTGCTGGGTGATCAGTACTCAGGGTGCTCAGTGCTCAGTACTCAGGGTGCTCAGTGCTCAGTACTCAGGGTGCTCGGTGCTCAGGGTGCTGGGTGCTCAGTGCTCGGGTTGCTCGGTGCTCAGTACTCAGGGTGCTCGGTGCTCAGTGCTCAGGGTGCTGGGTGCTCAGTGCTCAGGGTGCTGGGTGCTCAGTGCTCAGGGTGCTGGGTGCTCAGTACTCAGGGTGCTCGGTGCTGGGGGTGCTGGTTGCTCAGTGCTCGGGGTGCTCGGTGCTCAGTACTCGGGGTGCTCAGTGCTCAGTACTCAGGGTGCTGGGTGCTCAGTGCTCAGGATGCTGGGTGCTCAGTACTCAGGGTGCTGGGTGCTCGGTGCTCAGTACGCTGGGTGCTCAGTACTCAGGGTGCTGGGTGCTCAGTACTCAGGGTGCTCGGTGCTCAGTACTCAAGGTGCTGGGTGCTCAGTGCTCAGGGTGCTGGGTGCTCAGTGCTCGGGGTGCTGGGTGCTCAGTGCTCAGTACTCAGGGTGCTGGGTGCTCAGTGCTCGGGGTGCTGGGTGCTCAGTGCTCAGTACTCAGGGTGCTGGGTTCTCAGTGCTCAGTGTGCTGGATGCTCAGTGCTTAGGGTGCTGGGTACTCAGTGCTCAAGGTGCTGGGTGCTCAGTACTCAGGGTGCTGGGTGCTCAGTGCTCAGGGTGCTGGGTGCTCAGTGCTCGGGGTGCTGGGTGCTCAGTGCTCGGGGTGCTGGGTGGTCAGTGCTCGGGGTGCTCGGTGCTCAGTACTCAGGGTGCTGGGTGCTCAGTGCTCGAGGTGCTCAGTACTCAGGGTGCTGTATGTTCAGTGCTCAGGGTGCTGGGTGCTCAGTACTCAGGGTGCTCGGTGCTTAGTACTCAGGGTGATGGGTGCTCAGTACTCCGGGTGCTGGGTGCTCAGTGCTCGGGATGCTCGGTGCTCAGTACTCAGTGCTCAGGGTGCTCAGTGCTCAGTGTGCTGGGTGCTCGGTGCTCAGTACGCTGGGTGCTCAGTGCTCAGGGTGCTGGGTGCTCAGTACTCAGGGTGCTGGGTGCTCGGTGCTCAGTACGCTGGGTGCTCAGTACTCCGGGTGCTGGGTGCTCAGTGCTCGGGGTGCTCGGTGCTCAGTGCTCAAGGTGCTGGGTGCTCAGTACTCAGGGTGCTCATTGCTCAGGGTGCTGGGTGCTCAGTCCTCAAGGTGCTGGGTGCTCAGTGCTCAGGGTGCTCGGTGGTCGGGGCGCTGGGTGCTCGGGGTGCTCGGAGCTCAGTACTCAGGGTGCTGGGTGCTCAGTGCTCGGGGTGCTCGGTGCTCAGTACTCAGGATGCTGGGAGCTCAGTGCTCGGGGTGCTCGGTGCTCAGTATGTTGGGTGCTCACTACTCAGGGTGCTGGGTGCTCAGTGCTCAGGGTGCTGGGTGCTCAGTGCTCAGGGTGCTGGGTGCTCAGTGCTCAGGGTGCTGGGTGCTCAGTACTCAGGGTGCTCAGTGCTCAGTACTCGGGGTGCTGGGTGCTCAGAGCTCAGGGTGCTCGGTGCTCAGTACATTGGGTGCTCACTACTCAGGGAGCTGAGTCCTCAGGGCTCAGGGTGCTGGGTGCTCAGTGCTCGGGGTGCTCGGAGCTCAGTACTCAGGGTGCTGGGTGCTCAGTGCTCGGGGTGCTCGGTGCTCAGTACATTGGGTGCTCACTACTCAGGGAGCTGAGTCCTCAGGGCTCAGGGTGCTGGGTGCTCAGTGCTCGGGGTGCTGGGTGCTCAGTGCTCAGGGTGATCGGTGCTCAGTACTCAGGGTGCTGGTTGCTCAGTTCTCAGGGTGCTGGGTGCTCAGTCCTCAGGGTGCTCAGTGCTCAGGGTGCTGGGTGCTCAGTGCTCGGGGTGCTGGGTGCTCAGTGCTCCGGGTGCTGGCTGCTCAGTGCTCGGGGTGCTGGGTGCTCAGTGCTCAGTGCTCAGGGTGCTGGTTGCTCAGTACTCAGGGTGCTGGGTGCTCAGTACTCAGGGTGCTGGGTGCTCAGTGCTCAGGGTGCTGGGTGCTCAGTACTAAGGGTGCTGGGTGATCAGTGCTCAGGGAGCTGGGTGCTCAGTGCTCAGGGAGCTGGGTGCTCAGTACTCAGGGTGCTGGGTACTCAGTGCTCGGGGTGCTGGGTGCTCAGTACTTGGGGTGCTGGGTGCTCAGTACTCAGGTTGCTGGGTGCTCAGTACACATGGTGCTGGGTGCTCAGTGCTCGGGTTGCTGGGTGCTCAGTGCTCGGGGTGCTGGGTGCTCAGTGCTCGGGGTGCTGTGTGTTCAGTGCTCAGGGTGCTGGGTGCTCAGTACTCAGGGTGCTGGTTGCTCAGTACTCAGGGTTCTCATTGCTCAGGGTGCTGGGTCGTCAGTACTCAGGGTGCTGGGTGCTCAGTACTCAGGGTGCTCAGTGCTCAGTACTAAGGGTGCTCAGTGCTCAGTACTCAGGGTGCTCGGTGCTCAGGGTGCTGGGTGCTCAGTGCTCGGGGTGCTCGGTGCTCAGTACTCAGGGTGCTCAGTGCTCAGTGCTCAGGGTGCTGGGTGCTCAGTGCTCAGGGTGCTGGGTGCTCAGTGCTCAGGGTGCTGGGTGCTCAGTACTCAGGGTGCTCGGTGCTGGGGGTGCTGGTTGCTCAGTGCTCGGGGTGCTCGGTGCTCAGTACTCGGGGTGCTCAGTGCTCAGTACTCAGGGTGCTGGGTGCTCAGTGCTCAGGGTGCTGGGTGCTCAGTACTCAGGGTGCTGGGTGCTCGGTGCTCAGTACGCTGGGTGCTCAGTACTCAGGGTGCTGGGTGCTCAGTACTCAGGGTGCTCGGTGCTCAGTACTCAAGGTGCTGGGTGCTCAGTGCTCAGGGTGCTGGGTGCTCAGTGCTCGGGGTGCTGGGTGCTCAGTGCTCAGTACTCAGGGTGCTGGGTGCTCAGTGCTCGGGGTGCTGGGTGCTCAGTGCTCAGTACTCAGGGTGCTGGGTGCTCAGTGCTCAGTGTGCTGGATTCTCAGTGCTTAGGGTGCTGGGTACTCAGTGCTCAGGGTGCTGGGTGCTCAGTACTCAGGGTGCTGGGTGCTCAGTGCTCAGGGTGCTGGGTGCTCAGTGCTCGGGGTGCTGGGTGCTCAGTGCTCGGGGTGCTGGGTGGTCAGTGCTCGGGGTGCTCGGTGCTCAGTACTCAGGGTGCTGGGTGCTCAGTGCTCGAGGTGCTCAGTACTCAGGGTGCTGTATGTTCAGTGCTCAGGGTGCTGGGTGCTCAGTACTCAGGGTGCTCGGTGCTTAGTACTCAGGGTGCTGGGTGCTCAGTACTCCGGGTGCTGGGTGCTCAGTGCTCGGGATGCTCGGTGCTCAGTACTCAGTGCTCAGGGTGCTCAGTGCTCAGTGCTCAGTGTGCTGGGTGCTCGGCGCTCAGTACGCTGGGTGCTCAGTGCTCAGGGTGCTGGGTGCTCAGTACTCAGGGTGCTGGGTGCTTGGTGCTCAGTACGCTGGGTGCTCAGTACTCCGGGTGCTGGGTGCTCAGTGCTCGGGGTGCTCGGTGCTCAGTGCTCAAGGTGCTGGGTGCTCAGTACTCAGGGTGCTCATTGCTCAGGGTGCTGGGTGCTCAGTCCTCAGGGTGCTGGGTGCTCAGTGCTCAGGGTGCTCGGTGGTCGGGGCGCTGGGTGCTCGGGGTGCTCGGAGCTCAGTACTCAGGGTGCTGGGTGCTCAGTACTCAGGGTGCTGGGTGCTCAGTGCTCAGGGTGCTGGGTGCTCAGTACTAAGGGTGCTGGGTGATCAGTGCTCAGGGAGCTGGGTGCTCAGTGCTCAGGGAGCTGGGTGCTCAGTACTCAGGGTGCTGGGTACTCAGTGCTCGGGGTGCTGGGTGCTCAGTACTTGGGGTGCTGGGTGCTCAGTACTCAGGTTGCTGGGTGCTCAGTACACATGGTGCTGGGTGCTCAGTGCTCGGGTTGCTGGGTGCTCAGTGCTCGGGGTGCTGGGTGCTCAGTGCTCGGGGTGCTGTGTGTTCAGTGCTCAGGGTGCTGGGTGCTCAGTACTCAGGGTGCTGGTTGCTCAGTACTCAGGGTTCTCATTGCTCAGGGTGCTGGGTCGTCAGTACTCAGGGTGCTGGGTGCTCAGTACTCAGGGTGCTCAGTGCTCAGTACTCAGGGTGCTCAGTGCTCAGTACTCAGGGTGCTCGGTGCTCAGGGTGCTGGGTGCTCAGTGCTCGGGGTGCTCGGTGCTCAGTACTCAGGGTGCTCGGTGCTCAGTGCTCAGGGTGCTGGGTGCTCAGTGCTCAGGGTGCTGGGTGCTCAGTGCTCAGGGTGCTGGGTGCTCAGTACTCAGGGTGCTCGGTGCTGGGGGTGCTGGTTGCTCAGTGCTCGGGGTGCTCGGTGCTCAGTACTCGGGGTGCTCATTGCTCAGTACTCAGGGTGATGGGTGCTCAGTGCTCAGGGTGCTGGGTGCTCAGTACTCAGGGTGCTGGGTGCTCGGTGCTCAGTACGCTGGGTGCTCAGTACTCAGGGTGCTGGGTGCTCAGTACTCAGGGTGCTCGGTGCTCAGTACTCAAGGTGCTGGGTGCTCAGTGCTCAGGGTGCTGGGTGCTCAGTGCTCGGGGTGCTGGGTGCTCAGTGCTCAGTACTCAGGGTGCTGGGTGCTCAGTGCTCGGGGTGCTGGGTGCTCAGTGCTCAGTACTCAGGGTGCTGGGTGCTCAGTGCTCGGGGTGCTGGGTGCTCAGTGCTCAGTACTCAGGGTGCTGGGTGCTCAGTGCTCAGTGTGCTGGATTCTCAGTGCTTAGGGTGCTGGGTACTCAGTGCTCAGGGTGCTGGGTGCTCAGTACTCAGGGTGCTGGGTGCTCAGTGCTCAGGGTGCTGGGTGCTCAGTGCTCGGGGTGCTGGGTGATCAGTGCTCGGGGTGCTGGGTGGTCAGTGCTCGGGGTGCTCGGTGCTCAGTACTCAGGGTGCTGGGTGCTCAGTGCTCGAGGTGCTCAGTACTCAGGGTGCTGTATGTTCAGTGCTCAGGGTGCTGGGTGCTCAGTACTCAGGGTGCTCGGTGCTTAGTACTCAGGGTGCTGGGTGCTCAGTACTCCGGGTGCTGGGTGCTCAGTGCTCGGGATGCTCGGTGCTCAGTACTCAGTGCTCAGGGTGCTCAGTGCTCAGTGCTCAGTGTGCTGGGTGCTCGGCGCTCAGTACGCTGGGTGCTCAGTGCTCAGGGTGCTGGGTGCTCAGTACTCAGGGTGCTGGGTGCTTGGTGCTCAGTACGCTGGGTGCTCAGTACTCCGGGTGCTGGGTGCTCAGTGCTCGGGGTGCTCGGTGCTCAGTGCTCAAGGTGCTGGGTGCTCAGTACTCAGGGTGCTCATTGCTCAGGGTGCTGGGTGCTCAGTCCTCAGGGTGCTGGGTGCTCAGTGCTCAGGGTGCTCGGTGGTCGGGGCGCTGGGTGCTCGGGGTGCTCGGAGCTCAGTACTCAGGGTGCTGGGTGCTCAGTACTCAGGGTGCTGGGTGCTCAGTGCTCAGGGTGCTGGGTGCTCAGTACTAAGGGTGCTGGGTGATCAGTGCTCAGGGAGCTGGGTGCTCAGTGCTCAGGGAGCTGGGTGCTCAGTACTCAGGGTGCTGGGTACTCAGTGCTCGGGGTGCTGGGTGCTCAGTACTTGGGGTGCTGGGTGCTCAGTACTCAGGTTGCTGGGTGCTCAGTACACATGGTGCTGGGTGCTCAGTGCTCGGGTTGCTGGGTGCTCAGTGCTCGGGGTGCTGGGTGCTCAGTGCTCGGGGTGCTGTGTGTTCAGTGCTCAGGGTGCTGGGTGCTCAGTACTCAGGGTGCTGGTTGCTCAGTACTCAGGGTTCTCATTGCTCAGGGTGCGGGGTCGTCAGTACTCAGGGTGCTGGGTGCTCAGTACTCAGGGTGCTCAGTGCTCAGTACTCGGGGTGCTCAGTGCTCAGTACTCAGGGTGCTGGGTGCTCAGTGCTCAGGGTGCTGGGTGCTCAGTACTCAGGGTGCTGGGTGCTCGGTGCTCAGTACGCTGGGTGCTCAGTACTCAGGGTGCTGGGTGCTCAGTACTCAGGGTGCTCGGTGCTCAGTACTCAAGGTGCTGGGTGCTCAGTGCTCAGGGTGCTGGGTGCTCAGTGCTCGGGGTGCTGGGTTCTCAGTGCTCAGTACTCAGGGTGCTGGGTGCTCAGTGCTCGGGGTGCTGGGTGCTCAGTGCTCAGTACTCAGAGTGCTGGGTGCTCAGTGCTCAGTGTGCTGGATTCTCAGTGCTTAGGGTGCTGGGTACTCAGTGCTCAGGGTGCTGGGTGCTCAGTACTCAGGGTGCTGGGTGCTCAGTGCTCAGGGTGCTGGGTGCTCAGTGCTCGGGGTGCTGGGTGCTCAGTGCTCGGGGTGCTGGGTGGTCAGTGCTCGGGGTGCTCGGTGCTCAGTACTCAGGGTGCTGGGTGCTCAGTGCTCGAGGTGCTCAGTACTCAGGGTGCTGTATGTTCAGTGCTCAGGGTGCTGGGTGCTCAGTACTCAGGGTGCTCGGTGCTTAGTACTCAGGGTGCTGGGTGCTCAGTACTCCGGGTGCTGGGTGCTCAGTGCTCGGGATGCTCGGTGCTCAGTACTCAGTGCTCAGGGTGCTCAGTGCTCAGTGCTCAGTGTGCTGGGTGCTCGGCGCTCAGTACGCTGGGTGCTCAGTGCTCAGGGTGCTGGGTGCTCAGTACTCAGGGTGCTGGGTGCTTGGTGCTCAGTACGCTGGGTGCTCAGTACTCCGGGTGCTGGGTGCTCAGTGCTCGGGGTGCTCGGTGCTCAGTGCTCAAGGTGCTGGGTGCTCAGTACTCAGGGTGCTCATTGCTCAGGGTGCTGGGTGCTCAGTCCTCAGGGTGCTGGGTGCTCAGTGCTCAGGGTGCTCGGTGGTCGGGGCGCTGGGTGCTCGGGGTGCTCGGAGCTCAGTACTCAGGGTGCTGGGTGCTCAGTACTCAGGGTGCTGGGTGCTCAGTGCTCAGGGTGCTGGGTGCTCAGTACTAAGGGTGCTGGGTGATCAGTGCTCAGGGAGCTGGGTGCTCAGTGCTCAGGGAGCTGGGTGCTCAGTACTCAGGGTGCTGGGTACTCAGTGCTCGGGGTGCTGGGTGCTCAGTACTTGGGGTGCTGGGTGCTCAGTACTCAGGTTGCTGGGTGCTCAGTACACATGGTGCTGGGTGCTCAGTGCTCGGGTTGCTGGGTGCTCAGTGCTCGGGGTGCTGGGTGCTCAGTGCTCGGGGTGCTGGGTGCTCAGTGCTCGGGGTGCTCGGTGCTCAGTACTCAGGGTGCTGGGTGCTCAGTGCTCGAGGTGCTCAGTACTCAGGGTGCTGTATGTTCAGTGCTCAGGGTGCTGGGTGCTCAGTACTCAGGGTGCTCGGTGCTTAGTACTCAGGGTGCTGGGTGCTCAGTACTCCGGGTGCTGGGTGCTCAGTGCTCGGGATGCTCGGTGCTCAGTACTCAGTGCTCAGGGTGCTCAGTGCTCAGTGCTCAGTGTGCTGGGTGCTCGGCGCTCAGTACGCTGGGTGCTCAGTGCTCAGGGTGCTGGGTGCTCAGTACTCAGGGTGCTGGGTGCTTGGTGCTCAGTACGCTGGGTGCTCAGTACTCCGGGTGCTGGGTGCTCAGTGCTCGGGGTGCTCGGTGCTCAGTGCTCAAGGTGCTGGGTGCTCAGTACTCAGGGTGCTCATTGCTCAGGGTGCTGGGTGCTCAGTCCTCAGGGTGCTGGGTGCTCAGTGCTCAGGGTGCTCGGTGGTCGGGGCGCTGGGTGCTCGGGGTGCTCGGAGCTCAGTACTCAGGGTGCTGGGTGCTCAGTGCTCGGGGTGCTCGGTGCTCAGTACTCAGGATGCTGGGAGCTCAGTGCTCGGGGTGCTCGGTGCTCAGTATGTTGGGTGCTCACTACTCAGGGTGCTGGGTGCTCAGTGCTCAGGGTGCTGGGTGCTCAGTGCTCAGGGTGCTGGGTGCTCAGTGCTCAGGGTGCTGGGTGCTCAGTACTCAGGGTGCTCAGTGCTCAGTACTCGGGGTGCTGGGTGCTCAGAGCTCAGGGTGCTCAGTGCTCAGTGCTCGGGGTGCTCAGTACTCAGGGTGCTGTATGTTCAGTGCTCAGGGTGCTGGGTGCTCAGTACTCAGGGTGCTCGGTGCTTAGTACTCAGGGTGCTGGGTGCTCAGTACTCCGGGTGCTGGGTGCTCAGTGCTCGGGATGCTCGGTGCTCAGTACTCAGTGCTCAGGGTGCTCAGTGCTCAGTGCTCAGTGTGCTGGGTGCTCGGCGCTCAGTACGCTGGGTGCTCAGTGCTCAGGGTGCTGGGTGCTCAGTACTCAGGGTGCTGGGTGCTTGGTGCTCAGTACGCTGGGTGCTCAGTACTCCGGGTGCTGGGTGCTCAGTGCTCGGGGTGCTCGGTGCTCAGTGCTCAAGGTGCTGGGTGCTCAGTACTCAGGGTGCTCATTGCTCAGGGTGCTGGGTGCTCAGTCCTCAGGGTGCTGGGTGCTCAGTGCTCAGGGTGCTCGGTGGTCGGGGCGCTGGGTGCTCGGGGTGCTCGGAGCTCAGTACTCAGGGTGCTGGGTGCTCAGTGCTCGGGGTGCTCGGTGCTCAGTACTCAGGATGCTGGGAGCTCAGTGCTCGGGGTGCTCGGTGCTCAGTATGTTGGGTGCTCACTACTCAGGGTGCTGGGTGCTCAGTGCTCAGGGTGCTGGGTGCTCAGTGCTCAGGGTGCTGGGTGCTCAGTGCTCAGGGTGCTGGGTGCTCAGTACTCAGGGTGCTCAGTGCTCAGTACTCGGGGTGCTGGGTGCTCAGAGCTCAGGGTGCTCAGTGCTCAGTGCTCGGGGTGCTGGGTGCTCAGTGCTCGGGGCGCTGGGTGCTCAGTGCTCGGGGTGCTGGGTGCTCAGTACTCGGGGTGCTGGGTGCTAAGTGCTCAGGTTGCTCAGTGCTCAGTACTCAGTGCTCAGGGTGCTCAGTGCTCAGTGCTCAGGGTGCTGGGTGTTCAGTACTCAGGGTGCTGGGTGCTCAGTACTCAGGGTGCTAGGTGCTCAGTGCTCAGGGTGCTGGGTGCTCAGTGCTCAGGGCGCTGGGTGCTCAGTGCTCGGGGTGCTCGGAGCTCAGTACTCAGGGTGCTGGGTGCTCAGTGCTCAGGATGATCGGTGCTCAGTGCTCAGGGTGCTGGGTGCTCAGTGCTCAGGGTGCTGGGTGCTCAGTGCTCAGGGTGCTGGGTGCTCAGTACTCGGGGTGCTGGGTGCTCAGTACTCAGGGTGCTGGGTGCTCAGTGCTCAGGGTGCTGGGTGCTCAGTTCTCAGGGTGCTGGGTGCTCAGTACTCGGGGTGCTGTGTGCTCAGTACTCAGGGTGCAGGGTGCTCAGTGCTCAGGGTGCTGGGTGCTCAGTACTCGGGTGCTGGGTGCTCAGTGCTCAGGGTGCTGGGTGCTCAGTGCTCGGGGTGCTGGGTGCTCAGTGCTCAGCACTCAGGGTGCTGGGTGCTCAGTGCTCGGGGTGCTGGGTGCTCAGTGCTCAGTACTCAGGGTGCTGGGTGCTCAGTGCTCAGGGTGCTGGGTGCTCAGTGCTCGGGGTGCTAGGTGCTCGGTGCACGGGGTGCTGGGTGCTTAGTGCTCGGGGTGCCGGTGCTCAGTACTCGGGGTGCTCAGTGCTCAGTACTCAGGGCGCTGGGTGCTCAGTGCTCAGGGTGCTGGGTGCTCAGTACTCAGGGTGCTGGGTGCTCGGTGCTCAGTGCGCTGGGTGCTCAGTGCTCAGGGTGCTGGGTGCTCAGTACTCAGGGTGCTGGGTGCTCAGTGCTCAGGGTGCTGGGTGCTCAGTACTCAGGGTGCTGGATGCTCGGTGCTCAGTACGCTGGGTGCTCAGTGCTCAGGGTGCTGGGTGCTCAGTACTCAGGGTGCTGGGTGCTCGGTGCTCAGTACGCTGGGTGCTCAGTACTCCGGGTGCTGGGTGCTCAGTGCTCAAGGTTCTCGGTGCTCAGTGCTCAAGGTGCTGGGTGCTCAGTACTCAGGGTGCTCATTGCTCAGGGTGCTGGGTGCTCAGTGCTCAGGGTGCTGGGTGCTCAGTACTCAGGGTGCTGGGTGCTCGGTGCTCAGTACGCTGGGTGCTCAGTACTCCGGGTGCTGGGTGCTCAGTGCTCAGGGTGCTGGGTGCTCAGTGCTCAGGGTGCTGGGTGCTCAGTGCTCAGGGTGCTGGGTGCTCAGTACTCGGGGTGCTGGGTGCTCAGTACTCAGGGTGCTGGGTGCTCAGTGCTCAGGGTGCTGGGTGCTCAGTTCTCAGGGTGCTGGGTGCTCAGTACTCGGGGTGCTGTGTGCTCAGTACTCAGGGTGCAGGGTGCTCAGTGCTCAGGGTGCTGGGTGCTCAGTACTCGGGTGCTGGGTGCTCAGTGCTCAGGGTGCTGGGTGCTCAGTGCTCGGGGTGCTGGGTGCTCAGTGCTCAGCACTCAGGGTGCTGGGTGCTCAGTGCTCGGGGTGCTGGGTGCTCAGTGCTCAGTACTCAGGGTGCTGGGTGCTCAGTGCTCAGGGTGCTGGGTGCTCAGTGCTCGGGGTGCTAGGTGCTCGGTGCACGGGGTGCTGGGTGCTTAGTGCTCGGGGTGCCGGTGCTCAGTACTCGGGGTGCTCAGTGCTCAGTACTCAGGGCGCTGGGTGCTCAGTGCTCAGGGTGCTGGGTGCTCAGTACTCAGGGTGCTGGGTGCTCGGTGCTCAGTGCGCTGGGTGCTCAGTGCTCAGGGTGCTGGGTGCTCAGTACTCAGGGTGCTGGGTGCTCAGTGCTCAGGGTGCTGGGTGCTCAGTACTCAGGGTGCTGGATGCTCGGTGCTCAGTACGCTGGGTGCTCAGTGCTCAGGGTGCTGGGTGCTCAGTACTCAGGGTGCTGGGTGCTCGGTGCTCAGTACGCTGGGTGCTCAGTACTCCGGGTGCTGGGTGCTCAGTGCTCAAGGTTCTCGGTGCTCAGTGCTCAAGGTGCTGGGTGCTCAGTACTCAGGGTGCTCATTGCTCAGGGTGCTGGGTGCTCAGTGCTCAGGGTGCTGGGTGCTCAGTACTCAGGGTGCTGGGTGCTCGGTGCTCAGTACGCTGGGTGCTCAGTACTCCGGGTGCTGGGTGCTCAGTGCTCAAGGTTCTCGGTGCTCAGTGCTCAAGGTGCTGGGTGCTCAGTACTCAGGGTGCTCACTGCTCAGGGTGCTGGGTGCTCAGTGCTCAGGGTGCTGGGTGCTCAGTACTCAGGGTGCTGGGTACTCGGTGCTCAGTACGCTGGGTGCTCAGTACTCCGGGTGCTGGGTGCTCAGTGCTCAAGGTTCTCGGTGCTCAGTGCTCAAGGTGCTGGGTGCTCAGTACTCAGGGTGCTCATTGCTCAGGGTGCTGGGTGCTCAGTGCTCAGGGTGCTGGGTGCTCAGTCCTCAGGGTGCTCAGTGCTCAGGTTGCTGGGTGCTCAGTGCTCGGGGTGCTGGGTGCTCAGTGCTCCGGGTGCTGGGTGCTCAGTACTCGGGGTGCTGGGTGCTCAGTGCTCAGTGCTCAGGGTGCTGGTTGCTCAGTACTCAGGGTGCTGGGTGCTCAGTACTCAGGGTGCTGGGTGCTCAGTGCTCAGGGTGCTGGGTGCTCAGTACTCAGGGTGCTGGGTGATCAGTGCTCGGGGTGCTGGGTGCTCAGTGCTCAGGTTGCTGGGTGCTCAGTGCTCAGGGAGCTGGGTGCTCAGTACTCAGGGTGCTGGGTACTCAGTGCTCGGGGTGCTGGGTGCTCAGTACTTGGGGTGCTGGGTGCTCAGTACTCAGGTTGCTGGGTGCTCAGTAGACATGGTGCTGGGTGCTCAGTGCTCGGGTTGCTGGGTGCTCAGTGCTCGGGGTGCTGGGTGCTCAGTGCTCGGGGTGCTGTGTGTTCAGTGCTCAGGGTGCTGGGTGCTCAGTACTCAGGGTGCTGGTTGCTCAGTACTCAGCGTTCTCATTGCTCAGGGTGCTGGGTGGTCAGTACTCAGGGTGCTGGGTGCTCAGTACTCAGGGTGCTCAGTGCTCAGTACTCAGGGTGCTCAGTGCTCAGTACTCAGGGTGCTCGGTGCTCAGGGTGCTGGGTGCTCAGTGCTCGGGGTGCTCGGTGCTCAGTACTCAGGGTGCTCGGTGCTCAGTGCTCAGGGTGCTGGGTGCTCAGTGCTCAGGGTGCTGGGTGCTCAGTGCTCAGTGTGCTGCGTGCTCAGTACTCAGGGTGCTCGGTGCTGGGGGTGCTGGTTGCTCAGTGCTCGGGGTGCTCGGTGCTCAGTACTCGGGGTGCTCAGTGCTCAGTACTCAGGGTGCTGGGTGCTCAGTGCTCAGGGTGCTGGGTGCTCAGTACTCAGGGTGCTGGGTGCTCGGTGCTCAGTACGCTGGGTGCTCAGTACTCAGGGTGCTGGGTGCTCAGTACTTAGGGTGCTCGGTGCTCAGTACTCAAGGTGCTGGGTGCTCAGTGCTCGGGGTGCTGGGAGCTCAGTACTCAGGGTGCTGGGTGCTCAGTGCTCGGGGTGCTCGGTGCTCAGTACGCTGGGTGCTCAGTACTCAGGGTGCTGGGTGCTCAGTACTCAGGGTGCTGGGTGCTCAGTACTCAGGGTGCTGGTTGCTTAGTACTCAGGGTGCTGGGTGCTCAGTGCTCGGGGTGCTGGGTGCTCAGTGCTCGGGGTGCTCAGTGCTCAGTGCTCGGGGTGCTGGGTCCTCAGTACTCAGGGTGCTGGGTGCTCAGTACTCGTTGTGCTGGGTGCTCAGTGTTCAGGGTGCTGGGTGGTCAGTACTCAGGTTGCTCGGTGCTCAGTTCTCGGGGTGCTGGGTGCTCAGTACTCAGGGTGATGGGTGCTCAGTACTCAGGGTGCTCAGTGCTCAGTACTGAGCGTGCTGGGTGCTCAGTGCTCAGGGTGCTCAGTGCTCAGTACTCAGCGTGCTGGGTGCTCAGTGCTCAGGGTGCTGGGTGCTCAGTACTCAGGGGGCTGGGTGCTTAGTACTCAGGGTGCTCGGACCTCAGTGCTCAGGGTGCTGGGTGCTCAGTACTCAGGGTGCTCAGTGCTCAGGGTGCTGGGTGCTCAGTGCTCGGGGTGCTGGGTACTCAGTGCTCAGTACACAGGGATCTGGGTGCTCTGTGCTCGGGGTGCTGGGTGCTCAGTACTCAGTACTCAGGGTGCTGGGTTCTCAGTGCTCGGGGTGCTGGATGCTCAGTACTCAGGGTGCTGGGTACTCAGTGCTCAGGTTGCTGGGTGCTCAGTACTCAGGGTGCTGGGTGCTCAGTGCTCAGGGTGCTGGGTGCACAGTACTCAGGGTGCTGGGTCCTGAGTGCTCAGGGTGCTGTGTGCTCAGTGCTCGGGGTGCTCAGTACTCAGGGTGCTGTGTGTTCAGTGCTCAGGGTACTGGGTGCTCAGTACTCAGGGTGCTCGGTGCTTAGTACTCAGGGTGCTGGGTGCTCATTACTCCGGGTGCTGGGTGCTCAGTGCTCGGGGTGCTCGGTGCTCAGTGCTCAGGGTGCTGGGTGCTCAGTACTCAGGGTGCTCATTGCTCAGGGTGCTGGGTGCTCAGTACTCAGGGTGCTGGGTGCTCAGTACTCAGGGTGCTCAGTGCTCAGTACTCAGGGAGCTCAGTGCTCAGTACTCAGGGTGCTCAGTGCTCAGGGTGCTGGGTGCTCACTGCTCGGGGTGCTGGGTGCTCAGTGCTCAGGGCGCTGGGTGCTCAGTGCTCAGGGTGCTCGGTGCTCAGTGCTCAGGGTGCTGGATGCTCAGTACTCAGGGTGCTAGGTGCTCAGTACTCAGGGTGCTCAGTGCTCAGTACTCAGGGTGCTCAGTGCTCAGTACTCAGGGTGCTCAGTGCTCAGGGTGCTGGGTGCTCAGTGATCGTTGTGCTGGCTGTTCAGTCCTCAGGGTGCTGGGTGCTCAGTGCTCAGGGTGCTCGGTGCTCAGTGCTCAGGGTGCTGGGTGCTCAGTACTCAGGGTGCTGGGTGCTCAGTGCTCGGGGTGCTGGGTGCTCAGTACTCAGGGTGCTGGGTGCTCAGTGCTCAGGGTGCTGGGTGCTCAGTGCTCAGGGTGCTCGGTGCTTAGTACTCAGGGTGCTCGGTGCTCGGGGTGCTGGGTGCTCAGTGCTCGGGGTGCTGGGTGCTCAGTGATCGGGGTGCTGGGTTCTCAGTGCTCGGGGTGCTGGGTGCTCATTGCTCGGGGTGCTGGGTGCTCAGTGCTCGGGGTGCTGGGTGCTCAGTGCTCAGGGTGCTGGGTGCTCAGTACTCAGTGTGCTGGGTGCTCGGTGCTCAGTACGCTGGGTGCTCAGTGCTCAGGGTGCTGGGTGCTCAGTGCTCGGGGCGCTGGGTGCTCAGTGCTCGGGGTGCTCGGAGCTCAGTACTCAGGGTGCTGGGTGCTCAGTGCTCGGGGTGCTCCGTGCTCAGTGCTCGGGGTGCTGGGTGCTCAGTGGTCAGGGTGCTGTGTGCTCAGTGCTCAGGGTGCTGGGTGCTCAGTACTCAGGGTGCTGGGTGCTCAGTACTCGGGGTGCTGGGTGCTCAGTACTCAGGGTGCTGGGTTCTCAGTACTCAGGGTGCTGGGTGCTCAGTACTCGGTTGCTGGTTGCTCAGTGCTCAGGGTGCTGGGTGCTCAGTGCTCAGGGTGCTGGGTGCTCAGTGCTCAGTACTCAGGGTGCTGGGTGCTCAGAGCTCAGGGTGCTGGGTGCTCAGTGCTCAGGGTGCTTTGTGCTCAGTGCTCAGGGTGCTGGGTGCTCAGTGCTCGGGGTGCTCCGTGCTCAGTGCTCGGGGTGCTGGGTGCTCAGTGGTCAGGGTGCTGTGTGCTCAGTGCTCAGGGTGCTGGGTGCTCAGTGCTCGGGGTGCTGGGTGCTCAGTGCTCAGTATTCAGGGTGCTGGGTGCTAAGTGCTCAGGGTGCTGGATGCTCAGTGCTCAGGGTGCTGTGTACTCAGTGCTCGGGGTGCTGGGTGCTCAGTACTCAGGGTGCTGGGTGCTCAGTACTCATGGTGCTGGGTGCTCAGTGCTCGGGTTGCTGGGTGCTCAGTGCTCGGGGTGCTGGGTGCTCAGTGCTCGGGGTGCTCGGAGCTCAGTACTCAGGGTGCTGGGTGCTCAGTGCTCGGGGTGCTCAGTACTCAGGGTGCTGTGTGTTCAGTGCTCAGGGTGCTGGGTGCTCAGTAATCAGGGTGCTGGGTGCTCAGTACTCAGGGTTCTCATTGCTCAGGGTCCTGGGTGCTCAGTACTCAGGGTGCTGGGTGCTCAGTGCTCGGGGTGCTCAGTACTCAGTGCTCAGGATGCTGGGTGCTCAGTACACAGGGTGCTGGGTCCTCAATTCTCAGGGTGCTGGGTGCACAGTGCTCGGGGTGCTCGGTGCACAGTGCTAGGGGTGCTCAGTGCTCAGTACTCAGGGTGCTGGGCGCTCAGTGCTCGGGGGGCTGGGTGCTCAGTACTCAGTACTCAGGGTGCTGGGTGCTCAGTGCTCAGGGTGCTGGGTGCTCAGTGCTCAGGGTGCTGGGTGCTCAGTGCTCAGGGTGCTGGGTGCTCAGTACTCAGGGTGCTGGGTGGTCAGTGCTCGGGGTGCTGGGTGCTCAGTGCTCAGGGTGCTGGGTGCTCAGTGCTCAGGGTGCTGGGTGCTCAGTGCTCAGGGTGCTGGGTGCTCAGTGCTCAGTCCTCAGGGTGATGGGTGCTCAGTGCTCAGGGTGCTGGGTGCTCAGTGCTCAGGGTGCTGGGTACTCAGTGCTCGGGGTGCTGGGTGCTCAGTACTCAGGGTGCTGGGTGCTCAGTACACATGGTGCTGGGTGCTCAGTGCTCGGGTTGCTCGGTGCTCAGTGCTAGGGGTGCTGTGTGCTCAGTGCTCGGGGTGCTGTGTGTTCAGTGCTCAGGGTGCTGGGTGCTCAGTACTCAGGGTGCTGGGTGCTCAGTACTCATGGTTCTCATTGCTCAGGGTGCTCCGTGCTCAGTACTCAGGGGGCTGGGTGCTTAGTACTCAGGGTGCTCGGACCTCAGTGCTCAGGGTGCTGGGTGCTCAGTACTCAGGGTGCTCAGTGCTCAGGGTGCTGGGTGCTCAGTGCTCGGGGTGCTGGGTACTCAGTGCTCAGTACACAGGGATCTGGGTGCTCTGTGCTCGGGGTGCTGGGTGCTCAGTACTCAGTACTCAGGGTGCTGGGTTCTCAGTGCTCGGGGTGCTGGATGCTCAGTACTCAGGGTGCTGGGTACTCAGTGCTCAGGTTGCTGGGTGCTCAGTACTCAGGGTGCTGGGTGCTCAGTGCTCAGGGTGCTGGGTGCACAGTACTCAGGGTGCTGGGTCCTGAGTGCTCAGGGTGCTGTGTGCTCAGTGCTCGGGGTGCTCAGTACTCAGGGTGCTGTGTGTTCAGTGCTCAGGGTACTGGGTGCTCAGTACTCAGGGTGCTCGGTGCTTAGTACTCAGGGTGCTGGGTGCTCATTACTCCGGGTGCTGGGTGCTCAGTGCTCGGGGTGCTCGGTGCTCAGTGCTCAGGGTGCTGGGTGCTCAGTACTCAGGGTGCTCATTGCTCAGGGTGCTGGGTGCTCAGTACTCAGGGTGCTGGGTGCTCAGTACTCAGGGTGCTCAGTGCTCAGTACTCAGGGAGCTCAGTGCTCAGTACTCAGGGTGCTCAGTGCTCAGGGTGCTGGGTGCTCACTGCTCGGGGTGCTGGGTGCTCAGTGCTCAGGGCGCTGGGTGCTCAGTGCTCAGGGTGCTCGGTGCTCAGTGCTCAGGGTGCTGGATGCTCAGTACTCAGGGTGCTAGGTGCTCAGTACTCAGGGTGCTCAGTGCTCAGTACTCAGGGTGCTCAGTGCTCAGTACTCAGGGTGCTCAGTGCTCAGGGTGCTGGGTGCTCAGTGATCGGTGTGCTGGCTGCTCAGTCCTCAGGGTGCTGGGTGCTCAGTGCTCAGGGTGCTCGGTGCTCAGTGCTCAGGGTGCTGGGTGCTCAGTACTCAGGGTGCTGGGTGCTCAGTGCTCGGGGTGCTGGGTGCTCAGTACTCAGGGTGCTGGGTGCTCAGTGCTCAGGGTGCTGGGTGCTCAGTGCTCAGGGTGCTCGGTGCTTAGTACTCAGGGTGCTCGGTGCTCGGGGTGCTGGGTGCTCAGTGCTCGGGGTGCTGGGTGCTCAGTGATCGGGGAGCTGGGTTCTCAGTGCTCGGGGTGCTGGGTGCTCATTGCTCGGGGTGCTGGGTGCTCAGTGCTCGGGGTGCTGGGTGCTCAGTGCTCAGGGTGCTGGGTGCTCAGTACTCAGTGTGCTGGGTGCTCGGTGCTCAGTACGCTGGGTGCTCAGTGCTCAGGGTGCTGGGTGCTCAGTGCTCGGGGCGCTGGGTGCTCAGTGCTCGGGGTGCTCGGAGCTCAGTACTCAGGGTGCTGGGTGCTCAGTGCTCGGGGTGCTCCGTGCTCAGTGCTCGGGGTGCTGGGTGCTCAGTGGTCAGGGTGCTGTGTGCTCAGTGCTCAGGGTGCTGGGTGCTCAGTACTCAGGGTGCTGGGTGCTCAGTACTCGGGGTGCTGGGTGCTCAGTTCTCAGGGTGCTGGGTTCTCAGTACTCGGGGTGCTGGGTGCTCAGTACTCGGTTGCTGGTTGCTCAGTGCTCAGGGTGCTGGGTGCTCAGTGCTCAGGGTGCTGGGTGCTCAGTGCTCAGTACTCAGGGTGCTGGGTGCTCAGAGCTCAGGGTGCTGGGTGCTCAGTGCTCAGGGTGCTTTGTGCTCAGTGCTCAGGGTGCTGGGTGCTCAGTGCTCGGGGTGCTCCGTGCTCAGTGCTCGGGGTGCTGGGTGCTCAGTGGTCAGGGTGCTGTGTGCTCAGTGCTCAGGGTGCTGGGTGCTCATTGCTCGGGGTGCTGGGTGCTCAGTGCTCAGTATTCAGGGTGCTGGGTGCTAAGTGCTCAGGGTGCTGGATGCTCAGTGCTCAGGGTGCTGTGTACTCAGTGCTCGGGGTGCTGGGTGCTCAGTACTCAGGGTGCTGGGTGCTCAGTACTCATGGTGCTGGGTGCTCAGTGCTCGGGTTGCTGGGTGCTCAGTGCTCGGGGTGCTGGGTGCTCAGTGCTCGGGGTGCTCGGAGCTCAGTACTCAGGGTGCTGGGTGCTCAGTGCTCGGGGTGCTCAGTACTCAGGGTGCTGTGTGTTCAGTGCTCAGGGTGCTGGGTGCTCAGTAATCAGGGTGCTGGGTGCTCAGTACTCAGGGTTCTCATTGCTCAGGGTCCTGGGTGCTCAGTACTCAGGGTGCTGGGTGCTCAGTGCTCGGGGTGCTCAGTACTCAGTGCTCAGGATGCTGGGTGCTCAGTACACAGGGTGCTGGGTCCTCAATTCTCAGGGTGCTGGGTGCACAGTGCTCGGGGTGCTCGGTGCACAGTGCTCGGGGTGCTCAGTGCTCAGTACTCAGGGTGCTGGGCGCTCAGTGCTCGGGGGGCTGGGTGCTCAGTACTCAGTACTCAGGGTGCTGGGTGCTCAGTGCTCAGGGTGCTGGGTGCTCAGTGCTCAGGGTGCTGGGTGCTCAGTGCTCAGGGTGCTGGGTGCTCAGTACTCAGGGTGCTGGGTGGTCAGTGCTCGGGGTGCTGGGTGCTCAGTGCTCAGGGTGCTGGGTGCTCAGTGCTCAGGGTGCTGGGTGCTCAGTGCTCAGGGTGCTGGGTGCTCAGTGCTCAGTCCTCAGGGTGATGGGTGCTCAGTGCTCAGGGTGCTGGGTGCTCAGTACTCGGGGTGCTGGGTGCTCAGTACTCAGGGTGCTGGGTTCTCAGTACTCAGGGTGCTGGGTGCTCAGTACTCGGTTGCTGGTTGCTCAGTGCTCAGGGTGCTGGGTGCTCAGTGCTCAGGGTGCTGGGTGCTCAGTGCTCAGTACTCAGGGTGCTGGGTGCTCAGAGCTCAGGGTGCTGGGTGCTCAGTGCTCAGGGTGCTTTGTGCTCAGTGCTCAGGGTGCTGGGTGCTCAGTGCTCGGGGTGCTCCGTGCTCAGTGCTCGGGGTGCTGGGTGCTCAGTGGTCAGGGTGCTGTGTGCTCAGTGCTCAGGGTGCTGGGTGCTCATTGCTCGGGGTGCTGGGTGCTCAGTGCTCAGTATTCAGGGTGCTGGGTGCTAAGTGCTCAGGGTGCTGGATGCTCAGTGCTCAGGGTGCTGTGTACTCAGTGCTCGGGGTGCTGGGTGCTCAGTACTCAGGGTGCTGGGTGCTCAGTACTCATGGTGCTGGGTGCTCAGTGCTCGGGTTGCTGGGTGCTCAGTGCTCGGGGTGCTGGGTGCTCAGTGCTCGGGGTGCTCGGAGCTCAGTACTCAGGGTGCTGGGTGCTCAGTGCTCGGGGTGCTCAGTACTCAGGGTGCTGTGTGTTCAGTGCTCAGGGTGCTGGGTGCTCAGTAATCAGGGTGCTGGGTGCTCAGTACTCAGGGTTCTCATTGCTCAGGGTCCTGGGTGCTCAGTACTCAGGGTGCTGGGTGCTCAGTGCTCGGGGTGCTCAGTACTCAGTGCTCAGGATGCTGGGTGCTCAGTACACAGGGTGCTGGGTCCTCAATTCTCAGGGTGCTGGGTGCACAGTGCTCGGGGTGCTCGGTGCACAGTGCTCGGGGTGCTCAGTGCTCAGTACTCAGGGTGCTGGGCGCTCAGTGCTCGGGGGGCTGGGTGCTCAGTACTCAGTACTCAGGGTGCTGGGTGCTCAGTGCTCAGGGTGCTGGGTGCTCAGTGCTCAGGGTGCTGGGTGCTCAGTGCTCAGGGTGCTGGGTGCTCAGTACTCAGGGTGCTGGGTGGTCAGTGCTCGGGGTGCTGGGTGCTCAGTGCTCAGGGTGCTGGGTGCTCAGTGCTCAGGGTGCTGGGTGCTCAGTGCTCAGGGTGCTGGGTGCTCAGTGCTCAGTCCTCAGGGTGATGGGTGCTCAGTGCTCAGGGTGCTGGGTGCTCAGTGCTCAGGGTGCTGGGTACTCAGTGCTCGGGGTGCTGGGTGCTCAGTACTCAGGGTGCTGGGTGCTCAGTACACATGGTGCTGGGTGCTCAGTGCTCGGGTTGCTCGGTGCTCAGTGCTAGGGGTGCTGGGTGCTCAGTGCTCGGGGTGCTGTGTGTTCAGTGCTCAGGGTGCTGGGTGCTCAGTACTCAGGGTGCTGGGTGCTCAGTACTCATGGTTCTCATTGCTCAGGGTGCTCCGTGCTCAGTACTCAGGGTGCTGGGTGCTCAGTACTCAGGGTGCTCAGTGCTCAGTACTCAGGGTGCTCAGTGCTCAGTACTCAGGGTGCTCGGTGCTCAGGGTGCTGGGTGCTCAGTACTCAGGGTGCTGGGTGCTCAGTGCTCAGGGTGCTGGGTGCTCAGTGCTCAGGGTGCTGGGTGCTCAGTGCTCGGGGTGCTGGGTGCTCAGTACTCAGGGTGCTGGGTGCTCAGTGCTCGGGGTGCTGGGTGCTCAGTGGTCATGGTGCTGGGTGCTCAGTGCTCAGGGTGCTGGGTGCTCAGTGCTCGGGGTGCTCGGTGCTCAGTACTCAGGGTGCTGGGTGCTCAGTGCTCAGGGTGCTGGGTGCTCAGTGCTCAGGGTGCTGGGTGCTCAGTGCTCAGGGTGCTGGGTGCTCAGTACTCAGGGTGCTCGGTGCTCAGGGTGCTGGTTGCTCAGTGCTCGGGGTGCTCGGTGCTCAGTACTCGGGGTGCTGGGTCCTCAGTGCTCAGGGTGCTGGGTGCTCAGTGCTCAGGGTGCTGGGTGCTCAGTACTCAGGGTGCTGGGTGCTCGGTGCTCACTACGCTGGGTGCTCAGTACTCAGGGTGCTGGGTGCTCAGTACTCAGGGTGCTTGGTGCTCAGTACTCAAGGTGCTGGGTGCTCAGTGCTCGGGGTGCTGGGAGCTCAGTACTCAGGGTGCTGGGTGCTCAGTGCTCGGGGTGCACGGTGCTCAGTACGCTGGGTGCTCAGTATTCAGGGTGTTGGGTGCTCAGTACTCAGGGTGCTGGGTGCTCAGTACTCAGGGTGCTGGGTGCTCAGTACTCAGGGTGCTCAGTGCTCAGTACTCAGGGAGCTCAGTGCTCAGTACTCAGTGTGCTCAGTGCTCAGGGTGCTGGGTGCTCACTGCTCGGGGTGCTGGGTGCTCAGTGCTCAGGGCGCTGGGTGCTTAGTGCTCAGGGTGCTCGGTGCTCAGTGCTCAGGGTGCTGGGTGCTCAGTACTCAGGGTGCTAGGTGCTCAGTACTCAGGGTGCTCAGTGCTCAGTACTCAGGGTGCTCAGTGCTCAGTACTCAGGGTGCTCAGTGCTCAGGGTGCTGGGTGCTCAGTGCTCGGTGTGCTGGCTGCTCAGTCCTCAGGGTGCTGGGTGCTCAATGCTCAGGGTGCTCGGTGCTCAGTGCTCAGGGTGCTGGGTGCTCAGTACTCAGGGTGCTGGGTGCTCAGTGCTCGGGGTGCTGTGTGCTCAGTACTCAGGGTGCTGGGTGCTCAGTGCTCAGGGTGCTCAGTGCTCAGGGTGCTCGGTGCTTAGTACTCAGGGTGCTCGGTGCTCAGGGTGCTGGGTGCTCAGTGCTCGGGGTGCTGGGTGCTCAGTGCTCGGGGTGCTGGGTGCTCAGTGCTCGGGGTGCTGGGTGCTCAGTGCTCGGGGTGCTGGGTGCTCAGTGCTCGGGGTGCTGGGTGCTCAGTACTCGGGGTGCTCGGTGCTCAATACTCAGGGTGCTGGGTGCTCAGTGCTCAGGGTGCTGGGTGCTCAGTACTCAGGGTGCTGGGTGCTCGGTGCTCAGTACGCTGGGTGCACAGTGCTCAGGGTGCTGGGTGCTCAGTACTCGGGGTGCTCGGTGCTCAGTACTCAGGGTGCTGGGCGCTCAGTGCTCAGGGTGCTGGGTGCTCAGTACTCAGGGTGCTGGGTGCTCGGTGCTCAGTACGCTGGGTGCTCAGTACTCAGGGTGCTGGGTGCTCAGTACTCGGGGTGCTGGGTGCTCAGTACTCAGGGTGCTGGGTTCTCAGTACTCAGGGTGCTGGGTGCTCAGTACTCGGTTGCTGGTTGCTCAGTGCTCAAGGTGCTGGGTGCTCAGTGCTCAGGGTGGTGGGTGCTCAGTGCTCAGTACTCAGGGTGCTGGGTGCTCAGTGCTCAGGGTGCTGGGTGCTCAGTGCTCAGGGTGCTGGGTGCTCAGTGCTCAGGGTGCTGGGTGCTCAGTGCTCGGGGTGCTGGGTGCTCAGTGCTCGGGGTGCTGGGTGCTCAGTGGTCAGGGTGCTGGGTGCTCAGTGCTCAGGGTGCTGGGTGCTCAGTGCTAGGGGTGCTGGGAGCTCAGTGCTCAGTACTCAGGGTGCTGGGTGCTCAGTGCTCAGGGTGCTGGATGCTCAGTGCTCGGGTTGCTGGGTGCTCAGTGCTCGGGGTGCTGGGTGCTCAGTGCTCGGGGTGCTCAGAGCTCAGAACTCAGGGTGCTGGGTGCTCAGTGCTCGGGGTGCTCAGTACTCAGGGTGCTGTGTGTTCAGTGCTCAGGGTGCTGGGTGCTCAGTACTCAGGGTGCTGCGTGCTCAGTACTCAGGGTTCTCATTGCTCAGGGTCCTGGGTGCTCAGTACTCAGGGTGCTGGGTGCTCAGTGCTCGGGATGCTCAGTACTCAGGGCTCAGGATGCTGGGTGCTCAGTACTCAGGGTGCTGGGTGCACAGTTCTCAGGGTGCTGGGTGCACAGTGCTCGGGGTGCTCGGTGCTCAGTGCTCGGGGTGCTGGGTGCTCAGTGCTAGGGGTGCTGGGTGCTCAATGCTCAGGGTGCTGGGTGCTCAGTACTCAGGGTGCTGTGTGCTCAGTGTCCAGGGTGCTAGGTGCTCAGTGCTCGGGGTGCTGGGTGCTCAGTACTCGGGGTGCTGGGTGCTCAGTGCTCAGAGCGCTGTGTCTCAGTGCTCGGGGTGCTGGGTGCTCAGTGCTCAGGGTGCTGGGTGCTCAGTGCTCAGTACTCAGGGTGCTGGGCGCTCAGTGCTCGGGGTGCTGGGAGCTCAGTGCTCAGTACTCAGGTTGCTGGGTGCTCAGTGCTCAGGGTGCTGGGTGCTCAGTGCTCAGGGTGCTGGGTGCTCAGTGCTCAGGGTGCTGGGTGCTCAGTACTCAGGGTGCTGGGTGCTCAGTGCTCGGGGTGCTGGGTGATCAGTGCTCAGGGTGCTGGGTGCTCAGTGCTCAGGGTGCTGGGTGCTCAGTGCTCGGGGTGCTGGGTGCTCAGTGCTCAGTCCTCAGGGTGATGGTTGCTCAGTGCTCAGGGTGCTGGGTGCTCAGTGCTCAGGGTGCTGGGTACTCAGTGCTCGGGGTGCTGCTTGCTCAGTACTCAGGGTGCTGGGTGCTCAGTACACATGGTGCTGGGTGCTCAGTGCTAGGGTTGCTCGGTGCTCAGTGCTCGGGGTGCTGGGTGCTCAGTGCTCGGGGTGCTGTGTGTTCAGTGCTCAGGGTGCTGGGTGCTCAGTACTCAGGGTGCTGGGTGCTCAGTACTCATGGTTCTCATTGCTCAGGGTGCTCCGTGCTCAGTACTCAGGGTGCTGGGTGCTCAGTACTCAGGGTGCTCAGTGCTCAGTACTCAGGGTGCTCGGTGCTCAGGGTGCTGGGTGCTCAGTGCTCAGGGTGCTGGGTGCTCAGTGCTCAGGGTGCTGGGTGCTCAGTGCTCAGGGTGCTGGGTGCTCAGTGCTCGGGGTCCTGGGTGCTCAGTACTCAGGGTGCTGGGTGCTCAGTGCTCGGGGTGCTTTGTGCTCAGTGGTCATGGTGCTGGGTGCTCAGTGCTCAGGGTGCTGGGTGCTCAGTGCTCGGGGTGCTGGGTGCTCAGTGCTCAGTACTAAGGGTGCTGGGTGCTCAGTGCTCAGGGTGCTGAATGCTCAGTGCTCAGGGTGCTGGGTACTCAGTGCTCGGGGTGCTGGGTGCTCAGTACTCATGGTGCTGGGTGCTCAGTGCTCGGGGTGCTAGGTGCTCAGTACTCAGGGTGCTGGGTGCTCAGTGCTCGGGGTGCTCAGTACTCAGGGTGCTGTGTGTTCAGTGCTCAGGGTGCTGGGTGCTCAGTACTAAGGGTGCTCGGTGCTCAGTACTCAGGGTTCTCATTGCTCAGGGTCCTGGGTGCTCAGTACTCAGGGTGCTGGGTGCTCAGTGCTCGGGGTGCTCAGTGCTCAGTGCTCGGGGTGCTGGGTGCTCAGTACTCAGGGTGCTGGGTGCTCGGTGCTCAGTACGCTGGGTGCTCAGTACTCAGGGTGCTGGGTGGTCAGTACTCGGGGTGCTGGGTGCTCAGTGCTCGGGGTGCTCAGTACTCAGTGCTCAGGATGCTGGGTGCTCAGTACTCAGGGTGCTGGGTGCACAGTTCTCAGGGTGTTGGGTGCACAGTGCTCGGGGTTCTCGGTGCTCAGTGCTCGGGGTGCTGGGTGCTCAGTGCTCGGGGTGCTGGGTGCTCAGTGCTCAGGGTGCTGGGTGCTCAGTACTCAGGGTGCTGGGTGCTCAGTGCTCGGGGTGCTCAGTACTCAGTGCTCAGGATGCTGGGTGCTCAGTACTCAGGGTGTTGGGTGCACAGTGCTCAGGGTCCTGGGTGCTCAGTACTCAGGGTGCTGGGTGCTCAGTGCTCGGGGTGCTCAGTACTCAGTGCTCAGGATGCTGGGTGCTCAGTACTCAGGGTGCTGGGTGCACAGTTCTCAGGGTGTTGGGTGCACAGTGCTCGGGGTGCTCGGTGCTCAGTGCTCGGGGTGCTGGGTGCTCAGTGCTCGGGGTGCTGGGTGCTCAGTGCTCAGGGTGCTGGGTGCTCAGTACTCAGGGTGCTGTGTGCTCAGTGTCCAGGGTGCTGGGTGCTCAGTGCTCGGGGTGCTGGGTGCTCAGTACTCGGGGTGCTGGGTGCTCAGTGCTCAGGGCGCTGTGTCTCAGTGCTCGGGGTGCTGGGTGCTCAGTGCTCAGGGTGCTGGGTGCTCAGTGCTCAGTACTCAGGGTGCTGGGCGCTCAGTGCTCGGGGTGCTGGGAGCTCAGTGCTCAGTACTCAGGGTGCTGGGTGCTCAGTGCTCAGGGTGCTGGGTGCTCAGTGCTCAGGGTGCTGGGTGCTCAGTGCTCGGGGTGCTGGGTGCTCAGTACTCAGGGTGCTGGGTGCTCAGTGCTCGGGGTGCTGGGTGCTCAGTGCTCAGGGTGCTGGGTGCTCAGTGCTCAGGGTGCTGGGTGCTCAGTGCTCGGGGTGCTGGGTGCTCAGTGCTCAGTCCTCAGGGTGATGGGTGCTTAGTGCTCAGGGTGCTGGGTGCTCAGTGCTCAGGGTGCTGGGTACTCAGTGCTCGGGGTGCTGCTTGCTCAGTACTCAGGGTGCTGGGTGCTCAGTACACATGGTGCTGGGTGCTCAGTGCTCGGGTTGCTCGCTGCTCAGTGCTCGGGGTGCTGGGTGCTCAGTGCTCGGGGTGCTGTGTGTTCAGTGCTCAGGGTGCTTTGTGCTCAGTACTCAGGGTGCTGGGTGCTCAGTACTCATGGTTCTCATTGCTCAGGGTGCTCCGTGCTCAGTACTCAGGGTGCTGTGTGCTCAGTACTCAGGGTGCTCAGTGCTCAGTACTCAGGCTGCTCGGTGCTCAGGGTGCTGGGTGCTCAGTGCTCAGGGTGCTGGGTGCTCAGTGCTCGGGGTGCTGGGTGCTCAGTGCTCAGTACTCAGGGTGCTGGGTGCTCAGTGCTCAGGGTGCTGGATGCTCAGTGCTCAGGGTGCTGGGTACTCAATGCTCGGGGTGCTGGGTGCTCAGTACTCATGGTGCTGTGTGCTCAGTGCTCGGGGTGCTCGGGGTGCTCGGTGCTCAGTACTCAGGGTGCTGGGTGCTCAGTGCTCGGGGTGCTCAGTACTCAGGGTGCTGTGTGTTCAGTGCTCAGGGTGCTGGGTGCTCAGTACTAAGGGTGCTCAGTACTCAGGGTTCTCATTGCTCAGGGTCCTGGGTGCTCAGTACTCAGGGTGCTGGGTGCTCAGTGCTCGGGGTGCTCAGTGCTCAGTGCTCGGGGTGCTGGGTGCTCAGTACTCAGGGTGCTGGGTGCTCAGTACTCGTTGTGCTGGGTGCTCAGTGCTCAGGGTGCTGGGTGCTCAGTACTCAGGGTGCTGGTTGCTTAGTACTCAGGGTGCTCGGTCCTCAGTGTTCAGGGTGCTGGGTGGTCAGTACTCAATGTGCAGGGTGCTCAGTGCTCAGGGTGCTCAGTGCTCAGTACTCAGGGTGCTCGGTGTTCAGTGCTCAGGGTGCTCAGTGCTCAGTACTCAGGGTGCTCAGTGCTCAGTGCTCTGGGTGCTGGGTGCTCAGTGCTCGGGGTGCTGGGTGCTCAGTGCTCAGGGTGCTGGGTGCTCAGTACTCAGGGTGCTCAGTGCTCAGGGTGCTGGGTGCTCAGTGCTCGGGGTGCTGGGTACTCAGTGCTCAGTACACAGGGTGCTGGGTGCTCAGTGCTCGGGGTGCTGGGTGCTCAGTACTCAGTACTCAGGGTGCTGGGTGCTCAGTGCTCGGGTTGCTGGATGCTCGGTACTCAGGGTGCTGGGTGCTCAGTGCTCAGGGTGCTGGGTACACAGTACTCAGGGTGCTGGGTACTCAGTGCTCAGGGTGCTGGGTGCTCAGTGCTCGGGGTGCTAAGTACTCAGGATGCTGTGTGTTCAGTGCTCAGGTTACTGGGTGCTCAGTACTCAGGGTGCTCGGTGCTTACTACTCAGGGTGCTGGGTGCTCAGTACTCAGGGTGCTCATTGCTCAGGGTGCTGGGTGCTCAGTACTCAGGGTGCTCATTGCTCAGGGTGCTGGGTGTTCAGTACTCGGGGTGCTCGGTGCTCAGTACTCAGGGTGCTGGGTGCTCAGTGCTCAGGGTGCTCGGTGCTTAGTACTCAGGGTGCTCGTTGCTCGGGGTGCTGGGTGCTCAGTGCTCGGGGTGCTGGGTGCTCAGTGCTCGGGGTGCTGGTTGCTCAGTGCTCGGGGTGCTCCGTGCTCAGTGCTCGGGGTGCTGGGTGCTCAGTACTCGGGGTGCTCGGTGCTCAGTACTCAGGGTGCTGGGTGCTCAGTGCTCGGGGCGCTGGGTGCTCAGTGCTCGGTGTGCTCGGAGCTCAGTACTCAGGGTGCTGGGTGCTCAGTGCTCGGGGTGATCAGTGCTCCTTACTCAGGGTGCTGGGTGCTCAGTGCTCGGGGTGCTCGGTGCTCAGTACGTTGGGTGCTCACTACTCAGGGTGCTGGGTGCTCAGTGCTCAGGGTGCTGGGTGCTCAGTGCTCAGGGTGCTGGGTGCTCAGTGCTCGGGGTGCTCGGTGCTCAGTACGCTGGTTGCTCAGTACTCAGGGAGCTGGGTGCTCAGTACTCAGGGTGCTGGGTGCTCAGTATTCAGGGTGCTGGGTGCTTAGTACTCAGGGTGCTCGGTGCTCAGTGCTCGGGGTGCTGGGTGCTCAGTGCTCGGGGTGCTCAGTGCTCAGTGCTCGGGGTGCTGGGTGCTCAGTACTCAGGGTGCTGGGTGCTCAGTACTCGTTGTGCTAGGTGCTCAGTGCTCAGGGTGCTGGGTGCTCAGTACTCAGGGTGCTCGGTGCTCAGTGCTCGGGGTGCTGGGTGCTCAGTACTCAGGGTGCTGGGTGCTCAGTACTCAGGGTGCTCAGTGCTCAGTACTCAGCGTGCTGGGTGCTCAGTGCTCAGGGTGCTCGGTGCTCAGTACTCAGATTGCTCAGTGCTCAGTACTCAGCGTGCTGGGTGCTCAGTGCTCAGGGTGCTGGGTGCTCAGTACTCAGGGTGCTGGTTGCTTAGTACTCAGTGTGCTCGGTCCTCAGTGCTCAGCGTGCTGGTTGCTCAGTACTCAGGGTGCAGGGTGCTCAGTGCTCAGGGTGCTCAGTGCTCAGTACTCAGGGTGCTCGGTGCTCAGTGCTCAGGGTGCTCATTGCTCAGTACTCATGGTGCTCAGTGCTCAGTGCTCTGGGTACTGGGTGCTCAGTGCTCGGGGTGCTGGGTGCTCAGTGCTCAGCGTGCTGGGTGCTCAGTACTCAGGGTGCTCAATGCTCAGGGTGCTGGGTGATCAGTGCTCGGGGTGCTGGGTACTCAGTGCTCAGTACACAGGGTGCTGGGTGCTCAGTGCTCGGGGTGCTGGGTGCGCAGTACTCAGTACTCAGGGTGTTTCGTGCTCAGTGCTCGGGGTGCTGGATGCTCAGTACTCAGGGTGCTGGGTGCACAGTGCTCAGGGTGCTGGGTGCTCAGTACTCAGGGTGCTGGGTGCTCATTGCTCAGTGTGCTGGGTGCACAGTACTCAGGGTGCTGGGTACTCAGTTCTCAGGGTGCTGGGTGCTCAGTGCTCGGGGTGCTAAGTACTCAGGGTGCTGTGTGTTCAGTGCTCAGGTTACTGGGTGCTCAGTACTCAGGGTGCTCGGTGCTGAGTACTCAGGGTGCTGGGTGCTCAGTACTCAGGGTGCTCATTGCTCAGGGTGCTGGGTGCTCAGTACTCAGGGTGCTCATTGCTCAGGTTGCTGGGTGCTCAGTACTCAGGGTGCTGGGTGCTCAGTGCTCGGGGTGATCCATGCTCAGTGCTCAGGGTGCTGGGTGCTCAGTACTCAGGGTGCTCATTGCTCAGGGTGCTGGGTGCTCAGTACTCAGGGTGCTGGGTGCTCAGTACTCAGGGTGCTCAGTGCTCAGTACTCAGGGAGCTCAGTGCTCAGTACTCAGGGTGCTCAGTGTTCAGGGTGCTGGGTGCTCAGTGCTCAGGGTGCTGGGTGCTCAGTGCTCGGGGTGCTGGGTGCTCAGTGCTCGGGGTGCTGGTTGCTCAGTGCTCGGGGTGCTCCGTGCTCAGTGCTCGGGGTGCTGGGTGCTCAGTACTCGGTGTTCTCGGTGCTCAGTACTCATGGTGCTTGGTGCTAAGTGCTAAGGGTGCTGGGTGCTCAGTGCTCAGGGCGCTGGGTGCTCAGTGCTCCGGGTGCTCGGAGCTCAGTACTCAGGGTGCTGGGTGCTCAGTGCTCGGGGTGATCGGTGCTCCTTACTCAGGGTGCTGGGTGCTCAGTGCTCGGGGTGCTCGGTGCTCAGTACGTTGGGTGCTCACTACTCAGGGTGCTGGGTGCTCAGTGCTCAGAGTGCTGGGTGCTCAGTGCTCAGGGTGCTGGGTGCTCAGTGCTCAGGGTGCTGGGTGCTCAGTACTTAGGGTGCTGGGTGCTCAGTGCTCAGGGTGCTGGGTGCTCAGTGCTCAGGGTGCTGGGTGCTCAGTGCTCAGGGTGCTGGGTGCTCAGTACTCGGTGTCCTGAGTGCTCAGTACTCGGGTGCTGGGTGCTCAGTGCTCCAGGTGCTGGGTGCTCAGTACTCGGGTGCTGGGTGCTCAGTGCTCAGGGTGCTGGGTGCTCAGTGCTCGGGATGCTGGGTGCTCAGTGCTCAGGGTGCTGGGTGCTCAGTGCTCGGGGTGCTGGGTGCTCAGTGCTCAGGGTGCTGAGTGCTCAGTACTCAGGGTGCTGCGTGCTCAGTGCTCAGGGTGCTGGGTTTTCAGTACTCGGGTGCTGGGTGCTCAGTGCTCGGGGTGCTGGGTGCTCAGTGCTCAGGGTGCTGGGTGCTCAGTACTCAGGGTGCTCAGTGCTCAGGGTGCTGGGTGCTCAGTGCTTGGGGTGCTGGGTACTCAGTGCTCAGTACACAGGGTGCTGGGTGCTCAGTGCTCGGGTTGCTGGGTGCTCAGTGCTCGGGGTGCTGGGTGCTCAGTGCTCGGGGTGCTCGGTGCTCAGTACTCAGGGTGCTGGGTGCTCAGTGCTCGGGGTGCTCAGTACTCAGGGTGCTGTGTGTTCAGTGCTCAGGGTGCTGGGTGCTCAGTACTCAGGGTGCTGGGTGCTCAGTACTCTGGGTGCTGGGTGCTCAGTGCTCGGGGTGCTCAGTACTCAGTGCTCAGGATGCTGGGTGCTCAGTTCTCAGGGTGCTGGGTGCACAGTGCTCGGGGTGCTCGGTGCTCAGTGCTCTGGGTGCTGGGTGCTCAGTGCTCGGGGTTCTGGGTGCTCAGTGCTCGGGGTGCTGGGTGCTCAGTACTCAGGGTGCTGGGTGCTCAGTGCTAAGGGTGCTGGGTACTCAGTGCTCGGGGTGCTTTGTGCTCAGTACTCAGGGTGCTGGGTTCTCAGTACACATGGTCCTGGGTGCTCAGTGCTCGGGTTGCTGGGTGCTCAGTGCTCGGGGTGCTGGGTGCTCAGTGCTCGGGGTGCTGTGTGTTCAGTGCTCAGGGTGCTGGGTGCTCAGTACTGAGGGTGCTGGGTGCTCAGTACTCAGGGTTCTCATTGCTCAGGGTGCTGGGTGCTCAGTACTCATGGTGCTGGGTGCTCAGTACTCAGGGTGCTCAGTGCTCAGTACTCAGGGTGCTCAGTGCTCAGTACTCAGGGTGCTCGGTGCTCAGGGTGCTGGGTGCTCAGTGCTCGGGGTGCTCGGTGCTCAGTACTCAGGGTGCTGGGTGCTCAGGGTGCTGGGTGCTCAGTGCTCAGGGTGCTGGGTGCTCAGTGCTCAGGGTGCTGGGTGCTCAGTACTCAGGGTGCTCGGTGCTCGGGGTGATGGGTGCTCAGTGCTCGGGGTGCTCGGTGCTCAGTACTCGCGGTGCTCAGTGCTCAGTACTCAGGGTGCTGGGTGCTCAGTGCTCAGGGTGCTGGGTGCTCAGTACTCAGGGTGCTGGGTGCTCGGTGCTCAGTACGCTGGGTGCTCAGTACTCAGGGGGCTGGTTGCTCAGTACTCAGGGTGCTTGGAGCTCAGTACTCAGGGTGCTGGGTGCTCAGTGCTCGGGGTGCTGGGTGCTCAGTACTCAGGGTGCTGGCTGCTCAGTGCTAGGGGTGCTCGGTGCTCAGTACGCTGGGTGCTCAGTACTCAGGGTGCTGGGTGCTCAGTACTCAGGGTGCTGGGTGCTCAGTACTCAGGGGGCTGGGTGCTTAGTACTCAGGGTGCTGGGTGCTCAGTGCTCGCGGTGCTGGGTGCTCAGTGCTCGGGGTGCTCAGTGCTCAGTGCTCGGGGTGCTGGGTGCTCAGAACTCAGGGTGCTGGGTGCTCAGTACTCGTTGTGCTGGGTGCTCAGTGCTCAGGGAGCTGGGTGCTCAGTACTCAGGGTGCTCGGTGCTCAGTGCTCGGGGTGCTGGGTGCTCAGTACTCAGGGTGCTGGGTGCTCAGTACTCAGGGTGCTCAGTGCTCAGTACTCAGCGTGCTGGGTGCTCAGTGCTCAGGGGGCTCGGTGCTCAGTACTCAGGTTGCTCAGTGCTCAATACTCAGCACGCTGGGTGCTCAGTGCTCAGGGTGCTGGGTGTTCAGTACTCAGGGTGCTGGTTGCTTAGTACTCAGGGTGCTCGGTCCTCAGTGCTCAGGGTGCTGGGTGCTCAGTACTCAGGGTGCAGGGTGCTCAGTGCTCAGGGTGCTCAGTGCTCAGTACTCAGGGTGCTCGGTGCTCAGTGCTCAGGGGGCTCAGTGCTCAGTACTCAGGGTGCTCAGTGCTTAGTGCTCTGGGTGCTGGCTGCTCAGTGCTAGGGGTGCTGGGTGCTCAGTGCTCAGGGTGCTGGGTGCTCAGTACTCAGGGCGCTCAGTGCTCAGGGTGCTGGGTGCTCAGTGCTCGGGGTGCTGGGTACTCAGTGCTGAGTACACAGGGTGCTGGGTGCTCAGTGCTCGGGGTGCTGGGTGCTCAGTACACAGTACTCAGGGTGCTGGGTGCTCAGTGCTCGGGGTGCTGGATGCTCAGTACTCAGGGTGCTGGGTGCTCAGTGCTCAGGGTGCTGGGTGCTCAGTACTCAGGGTGCTGGGTGCTCAGTGCTCAGGGTGCTGGGTGCACAGTACTCAGGGTGCTGGGTACTCAGTGCTCAGGGTGCTGGGTGCTCAGTGCTCGGGGTGCTCAGTACTCAGGGTGCTGTGTGTTCAGTGCTCAGGTTACTGGGTGCTCAGTACTCAGGGTGCTCGGTGCTTAGTACTCAGGGTGCTGGGTGCTCAGTACTCAGGGTGCTCATTGCTCAGGGTGCTGGGTGATCAGTACTCAGGGTGCTCATTGCTCAGGGTGCTGGGTGCTCAGTACTCAGGGTGCTGGGTGCTCAGTGCTCGGGGTGCTTGGTGCTCAGTGCTCATGGTGCTGGGTTCTCAGTACTCAGGGTGCTCATTGCTCAGGGTGATGGGTGCTCAGTACTCAGGGTGCTGGGTGCTCAGTACTCAGGGTGCTCAGTGCTCAGTACTCAGGGAGCTCAGTGCTCAGTACTCAGGGTGCTCAGTGCTCAGGGTGCTGGGTGCTCACTGCTCGGGGTGCTGGGTGCTCAGTGCTCAGGTTGCTGGGTGCTCAGTGCTCAGGGTGCTCGGTGCTCAGTGCTCAGGGTGCTGGGTCCTCAGTACTCAGGGTGCTAGCTGCTCAGTACTCAGGGTGCTCAGTGCTCAGTACTCAGGGTGCTCAGTGCTCAGTACTCAGGGTGCTCAGTGCTCAGGGTGCTGGGTGCTCAGTGCTCGGGGTGCTGGGTGGTCAGTGCTCAGGGTGCTCGGTGCTCAGTGCTCAGGGTGCTGGGTGCTCAGTACTCAGGGTGCTGGGTGCTCAGTGCTCGGGGTGCTGGGTGCTCAGTGCTCGCCGTGCTGGGTGCTCAGTACTCAGGGTGCTGGGTGCTCAGTGCTCGGGGTGCTCCGTGCTCAGTGCTCAGGGTGCTCGGTGCTTAGTACTCAGGGTGCTCGGTGCTCGGGGTGCTGGGTGCTCAGTGCTCGGGGTGCTGGGTGCTCAGTGCTCGGGGTGCTGGGTGCTCAGTGCTCGGGGAGCTGGGTGCTCAGTGCTCGGGGTGCTCGGAGCTCATTACTGAGGGTGCTGGGTGCTCAGTGCTCGGGGTGCTCGGTGCTCAGTACGTTGGGTGCTCACTACTCAGGGTGCTGGGTGCTCAGTGCTCAGGGTGCTGGGTGCTCTGTGCTCAGGGTGCTGGGTGCTCAGTGCTCAGGGTGCTGGGTGCTCAGTGCTCAGGGTGCTGGGTGCTCAGTGCTCAGGGTGCTGGGTGCTCAGTACTCAGGGTGCTCGGTGCTCAGTACTCGGGGTGCTGGGTGCTCAGTACTCGGGTGCTGGGTGCTCAGTGCTCCAGGTGCTGGGTGCTCAGAACTCGGGTGCTGGGTGCTCAGTGCTCAGGGTGCTGGGTGCTCAGTGCTCGGGGTGCTGGGTTCTCAGTGCTCAGGGTGCTGGGTGCTCAGTGCTCTGGTTGCTCGGTGCTTAGTACTCAGGGTGCTCGTTGCTCGGGGTGCTGGGTGCTCAGTGCTCGGGGTGCTGGGTGCTCAGTGCTCTGGGTGCTGGGTGCTCAGTGCTCGGGGTGCTGGGTGCTCAGTGCTCAGGGTGCTGGGTGCTCAGTACTCGGTGTGCTGAGTGCTCAGTACTCGGGTGCTGGGTGCTCAGTGCTCAGGGTGCTGGGTGCTCAGCGCTCGGGGCGCTGGGTGCTCAGTGCTCGGGGTGCTCGGAGCTCAGTACTCAGGGTGCTGGGTGCTCAGTGCTCGGGGTGATCGGTGCTCCTTACTCAGGGTGCTGGGTGCTCAGTGCTTGGGGTGATCGGTGCTCCTTACTCAGTGTGCTGGGTGCTCAGTGCTCGGGGTGCTCGGTGCTCAGTACGTTGGGTGCTCACTACTCAGGGTGCTGGGTGCTCAGTGCTCAGGGTGCTGGGTGCTCAGTGCTCAGGGTGCTGGGTGCTCAGTACTCAGGGTGCTGGGTGCTCAGTGCTCAGGGTGCTGGGTGCTCAGTGCTCAGGGTGCTGGGTGCTCAGTGCTCAGGGTGCTGGGTGCTCAGTGCTCAGGGTGCTGGGTGCTCAGTACTCAGGGTGCTCGGTGCTCAGTACTCGGGGTGCTGGGTGCTCAGTACTCGGGTGCTGGGTGCTCAGTGCTCCAGGTGCTGGGTGCTCAGAACTCGGGTGCTGGGTGCTCAGTGCTCAGGGTGCTGGGTGCTCAGTGCTCGGGGTGCTGGGTTCTCAGTGCTCAGGGTGCTGGGTGCTCAGTGCTCTGGTTGCTCGGTGCTTAGTACTCAGGGTGCTCGTTGCTCGGGGTGCTGGGTGCTCAGTGCTCGGGGTGCTGGGTGCTCAGTGCTCGGGGTGCTGGGTGCTCAATGCTCGGGGTGCTGGGTGCTCAGTGCTCAGGGTGCTGGGTGCTCAGTACTCGGTGTGCTGAGTGCTCAGTACTCGGGTGCTGGGTGCTCAGTGCTCAGGGTGCTGGGTGCTCAGTGCTCGGGGCGCTGGGTGCTCAGTGCTCGGGGTGCTCGGAGCTCAGTACTCAGGGTGCTGGGTGCTCAGTGCTCGGGGTGATCGGTGCTCCTTACTCAGGGTGCTGGGTGCTCAGTGCTCGGGGGTGATCGGTGCTCCTTACTCAGTGTGCTGGGTGCTCAGTGCTCGGGGTGCTCGGTGCTCAGTACGTTGGGTGCTCACTACTCAGGGTGCTGGGTGCTCAGTGCTCAGGGTGCTGGGTGCTCAGTACTCGGTGTGCTGAGTGCTCAGTACTCGGGTGCTGGGTGCTCAGTGCTCCAGGTGCTGGGTGCTCAGTACTCGGGTGCTGGGTGCTCAGTGCTCAGGGTGCTGGGTGCTCAGTGCTCGGGGTGCTGGGTGCTCAGTGCTCAGGGTGCTGGGTGCTCAGTGCTCGGGGTGCTGGGTGCTCAGTGCTCAGGGTGCTGGGTGCTCAGTACTCAGGGTGCTGCGTGCTCAGTGCTCAGGGTGCTGGGTTTTCAGTACTCTGGTGCTGGGTGCTCAGTGCTCGGGGTGCTGGGTGCTCAGTGCTCAGGGTGCTGGGTGCTCAGTACTCAGGGTGCTCAGTGCTCAGGGTGCTGGGTGCTCAGTGCTCGGGGTGCTGGGTACTCAGTGCTCAGTACACAGGGTGCTGGGTGCTCAGTGCTCGGGTTGCTGGTGCTCAGTGCTCGGGGTGCTGGGTGCTCAGTGCTCGGGGTGCTCGGTGCTCAGTACTCAGCGTGCTGGGTGCTCAGTGCTCGGGGTGCTCAGTACTCAGGGTGCTGTTTGTTCAGTGCTCAGGGTGCTGGGTACTCAGTACTCAGGGTGCTGGGTGCTCAGTACTCAGGGTTCTCATTGCTCAGGGTCCTGGGTGCTCAGTA